>NW_026599624.1:300000-457500 GCF_023634155.1 Falco peregrinus | reverse complement strand
GTTTTGGGTTCGGCCTCTTAGGGTCAGGGTTAGGGTTAGGGTTAGGGTTAGGGTTAGGGTTACGTACATGCCATGCACAGCTGAGGTTTAGAGCTCCATTTAGGGTTAGCTCTCTTAGGGTCAGGATTAGGGTTAGGGTTAGGGTTAGGGTTAGGGTTAGGGTTAGGGTTATGTACCTGCCATGCACAGCTGAGGTTTAGAGTTCCGTCTAGGGTTAGGACTCTTAGGGTCAGGATTAGGGTTAGGTTTAGGATTAGGGTTAGTGTTATGGTTAGGGTTAGGGTTAGGGTTAGGGTTAGGGTTAGGGGTACGTACATGCCATGCACAGCTGAGGTTTAGAGTTCCGTTTAGGGTTAGGTCTCTTAGGGTTACGGTTAAGTTTAGGGTTAGGGTTAGGGTTAGGGCTAGGGTTAGGGTTAGGGTTAAGTGCATGCCATGCACAGCTGAGGTTTAGAGTTCCGTTTTGGGTTAGGCCTCTTAGGGTCAGGGTTAGGGTTAGGGTTAGGGTTAGGGTTAGGGTTAGGGTTAGGGTTAGGGTTAGTGTTAACTGCATGCCATGCACAGCTGAGGTTTAGAGTTCCGTTTTGGGTTAGGCCTCTTAGGGTCAGGGTTAGGGTTAGGGTTAGGGTTAGGCTTAGGGTTAGGGTTAGGGTTAGGTACATGCCATGCACAGCTGAGGTTTAGAGTTGCGTTTAGGGTTAGGCCTCTTAGGGTCAGGATTAGGGTTATGGTTATGGTTCGGGTTAGCGTTAGGGTTAGGGTTAGGGTTAGGGTTAGGGTTAGGGTAAGGGTAAGGGTTAGGGTTAGGGTTAGGGTTAGGGTTAGGGTTACGTACATGCCATGCACAGCTGAGGTTTAGAGTTCCGTCAAGGGTTAGGCCTCTTAAGATTAGGGTTAGGGTTAGGGTTAGGGTTAGGGTTAGGGTTAGGGTTAGGGTTAGGGTTAGGGTTAGGGTTAGGTACATGCCATGCACAGCTGAGTTTTAGAGTTCCGTTTTGGGTTCGGCATCTTAGGGTCAGGGTTAGGGTTAGGGTTAGTGTTAGGGTTAGGGTTACGTACATGCCATGCACAGCTGAGGTTTAGAGTTCCGTTTTGGGTTAGGCCTCTTAGGGTCAGGGTTAGGGTTAGGGTTAGGGCTAGGGTTAGGGTTAGGGTTAGGGTTAGGGTTAGGGTTAGGGTTAGGGTTAGGGTTAGGTACATGCCATGCACAGGTGAGGTTTAGAGCTCCGTTTATGGTTATGCCTCTTAGGGTTAGGGTTAGGGTTAGGATTAGGGTTAGGATTAAGTTTAGAGTTAGCGTTAGTGTTAGGGTTAGGGTTAAGTTTAGGGTTAGGGTTAGGGTTAGGGTTAGGTACATGCCATGCACAGCTGAGGTTTAGAGTTCCGTTTACGGTTAGGTCTCTTAGGGCCAGGGTTAGGGTTAGGGTTAGGGTTAGGTTTAAGATTAGGTTTAGGGTTAGGGTTAGGGTTACGGGTTGTTACATGCCATGCACAGCTGAGGTTTAGAGTTCCGTTTAGGGTGTAGGTCTCTTAGATTCAGGGTTAGGGTTAGGGTCAGGGTTAGGGTTAGGGTTAGGGTTAGGGTTAGGGTTAGGGTTAGGGTTAGGGTTAGGGTTAGGGTTAGGGTTAGGGTTAAGTGCATGCCATGCACAGCTGAGGTTTAGAGTTCCGTTTTGGGTTAGGCCTCTTAGGGACAGGGTTAGGGTTAGCGTTAGGGTTAGGGTTAAGGTTAGGGTTAGGGTTAGTGTTAGGGTTACCTACATGCCATGCACAGCTGAGGTTTAGAGTTGTGTTTAGGTTTTGGCCTCTTAGGGTTAGGGTTAAGGTTAGGGTTAGGGTTAGGGTTAGGGTTAGGGTTAGGGTTAGGGTTAAGTGCATGCCATGCACAGCTGAGGTTTAGAGTTCCGTTTTGGTTTCGGCCTCTTAGGGTCAGGGTTAGGGTTAGGGTTAGGGTTAGGGTTAGGGTTAGGGTTAGGGTTAGGGTTACGGTTACGGTTACGGTTACGGTTACGGTTACGGTTAAGTGCATGCCATGCACAGCTGAGGTTTAGAGTTGCGTTTAGGGTTAGGCCTCTTAGGGTTAGGGTTAGGGTTAGGGTTAGGGTTAGGATTAGGGTTAGGGTTAGGGTTAGGGTTAGGGTTAGGGTTAGGGTTAGGGTTAAGTGCATGCCATGCACAGCTGAGGTTTAGAGTTCCGTTTTGGGTTAGGCCTCTTAGGGTCAGGGTTAGGGTTAGGGTTAGGGTTAGGGTTAGGGTTAGGGTTAGGTACATGCCATGCACAGCTGAGGTTTAGAGTTCCGTTTACGGTTAGGTCTCTTAGGGCCAGGGTTAGGGTTAGGGTTAGGGTTAGGTTTAAGATTAGGTTTAGGGTTAGGGTTAGGTACATGCCATGCACAGCTGAGGTTTAGAGTTCCATCTAGGCTTAGGCCTCTTAGGGTAAGGGTTAGGCTTAGGGTTAGGGTTAGGGTTAGGGTTCGGGTTAGGGTTGTTAGGGTTACGGTTAGGTACATGCCATGCACAGCTGAGGTTTAGTGTTCCGTCTATGGTTAGGCCTCTTAGGGTCAGGGTTAGGTTTAGGATTAGGGTTAGGGTTAGGGTTAGGGTTAGGGTTAGACTTAAGTACATGACATGCACAGCTGAGGTTTAGAGTTCCGTTTAGGGTTAGGCCTCTTAGATTTAGGGTTAGGGTTAGGGTTAGGGTTAGGGTTAGGTACATGCCATGCACAGGTGAGATTTAGAGTTCCGTCTAGGGTTAATCCTCTTAGGGTCAGGATTAGGGTTAGGTTTAGGATTAGGGTTAGGGTTAGGGTTAGAGTTAGGGTTAGGGTTAGGGGTAGGGTTAGGGGTAGGGGTAGGGGTAGGTACATGCCATGCACAGCTGAAGGTTTAGAGTTCCGTTCTCGGTTAGGCCTCTCAGGGTCAGGGTTAGGGTTAGGGTTAGGGTTAGGGTTACGTTTAGGTTTAGGGTTAGGGTTAGGGTTACGGGTAGTTACATGCCATGCACAGCTGAGGTTTAGAGTTCCGTTTAGGGTGTAGGTCTCTTAGATTCAGGGTTAGGGTTAGGGTTAGGGTTAGGGTTAGGGTTAGGGTTAGGGTTAGGGTTAGGGTTAGGGTTAGGGTTAAGTGCATGCCATGCACAGCTGAGGTTTAGAGTTCCGTTCTCGGTTAGGCCTCTTAGGGACAGGGTTAGGGTTAGCGTTAGGGTTAGGGTTAGTGTTAGGGTTACCTACATGCCATGCACAGCTGAGGTTTAGAGTTGTGTTTAGGTTTTGGCCTCTTAGGGTTAGGGTTAAGGTTAGGGTTAGGGTTAGGGTAGGGTTAGGGTTAGGGTTAGGGTTAAGTGCATGCCATGCACAGCTGAGGTTTAGAGTTCCGTTTTGGGTTAGGCCTCTTAGGGTCAGGGTTAGGGTTAGGGTTAGGGTTAGGGTTAGGGTTAGGGTTAGGGTTAGGGTTAGGGTTAGGGTTAGGGTTACGGTTACGGTTAAGTGCATGCCATGCACAGCTGAGGTTTAGAGTTGCGTTTAGGGTTAGGCCTCTTAGGGTTAGGGTAAGGGTTAGGGTTAGGGTTAGGATTAGGGTTAGGGTTAGGGTTAGGGTTAGGGTTAGGGTTAGGGTTAAGTGCATGCCATGCACAGCTGAGGTTTAGAGTTGCGTTTAGGGTTAGGCCTCTTAGGGTCAGGGTTAGGGTTAGGGTTAGGGTTAGGGTTAGGGTTAGGGTTAGGGTTAGGCTTATGTACATGCCATGCACAGCCGAGGTTTAGAGTTCCGTTTTGGGTTAGGCCTCTTAGGGTCAGGATTAGGGTTAGGGTTAGGGTTAGGGTTAGGGTTAGGATTAGGGTTAGGTTTATGTACCTGCCATGCACAGCTGAGGTTTAGAGTTCCGTCTAGGGTTAGGACTCTTAGGGTCAGGATTAGGGTTAGGTTTAGGGTTAAGGTTAGGGTTAGGGTTAGGGTTAGGGTTAGTGTTAGGGTTAGGGTTACGTACATGCCATGCACAGCTGAGGTTTATAGTTCCGTCAAGGGTTAGGACCCTTAGGGTCAGGATTAGGGTTAGGTTTAGGGTTAGGGTTAGGGTTAGGGTTAGGGTTAGGGTCATGTACCTGCCATGCACAGCTGAGGTTTAGAGTTCCGTGTAGGATTAGGACTCTTAGGGTCAGGATTAGGGTTAGGTTTAGGATTAGGATTAGGGTTATGGTTACGGTTAGGGTTAGGGTTAGGGTTTGGGTTAGGGTTACGTACATACCATGCACAGCTGAGGTTTAGAGTTCCGTTTTGGGTTAGGTCTCTTAGGGTTAGGGTTAAGTTTAGGGTTAGGGTTAGGGTAAGGGTTAGGGTTAGGGTTAGGGTTAGGGTTAAGTGCATGCCATGCACAGCTGAGGTTTAGAGTTGCGTTTAGGGTTAGGCCTCTTAGGGTTAGGGTTAGGGTTAGGGTTAGGGTTAGGATTAGGGTTAGGGTTAGGGTTAGGGTTAGGGTTAGGGTTAAGTGCATGCCATGCACAGCTGAGGTTTAGAGTTCTGTTTTGGGTTCGGCCTCTTAGGGTCAGGGTTAGGGTTAGGGTTAGGGCTAGGGTTATGTACATGCCATGCACAGCTGAGGTTTAGAGTTCCGTTTTCGGTTAGGTCACTTAGGGTTAGGGTTAGGGTTAAGGTTAGGGTTAGGGTTAGGGTTAGGGTTAGGGTTAGGGTTAGTGTTAACTTAATGCCATGCACAGCTGAGGTTTAGAGTTCCGTCAAACGTTAGGCCTCTTAGGGTCAGGGTTAGGGTTAGGGCTAGGGTTAGGTTTAGGGTTAGGGTTAGGGTTAGGGTTAGGGTTAGGGTTAGGGTTAGGGTTAGGTACATGCCATGCACAGGTGAGGTTTAGAGCTCCATTTATGGTTAGGCCTCTTAGGGTTAGGGTTAGGGTTAGGATTAGGGTTAGGATTAAGTTTAGAGTTAGCGTTAGTGTTTGGGTTAGGGTTAAGTTTAGGGTTAGGGTTAGGGTTAGGGTTAGGTACATGCCATGCACAGCTGAGGTTTAGAGTTCCATCTAGGGTTAGGCCTCTTAGGGTCAGGGTAAGGCTTAGGGTTAGGCTTAGGTTTAGGGTTAGGCTTATGTACATGACATGCACAGCGGAGGTTTAGAGTTCTGTCTAGGCTTAGGCCTCTTAGGGTAAGGGTTAGGCTTAGGGTTAGGGTTAGGGTTAGGGTTCGGGTTAGGGTTGTTAGGGTTACGGTTAGGTACATGCCATGCACAGCTGAGGTTTAGTGTTCCGTCTATGGTTAGGCCTCTTAGGGTCAGGGTTAGGTTTAGGATTAGGGTTAGGGTTAGGGTTAGGGTTAGGGTTAGACTTAAGTACATGACATGCACAGCTGAGGTTTAGAGTTCCGTTTAGGGTTAGGCCTCTTAGATTTAGGGTTAGGGTTAGGGTTAGGGTTAGGTACATGCCATGCACAGGTGAGATTTAGAGTTCCGTCTAGGGTTTATCCTCTTAGGGTCAGGATTAGGGTTAGGTTTAGGATTAGGGTTAGGGTTAGGGTTAGAGTTAGGGTTAGGGTTAGGGGTAGGGTTAGGGGTAGGGGTAGGGGTAGGTACATGCCATGCACAGCTGAAGGTTTAGAGTTCCGTTCTCGGTTAGGCCTCTCAGGGTCAGGGTTAGGGTTAGGGTTAGGGTTAGGGTTACGTTTAGGTTTAGGGTTAGGGTTAGGGTTACGGGTAGGTACATGCCATGCACAGCTGAGGTTTAGAGTTCCGTTTAGGGTGTAGGTCTCTTAGATTCAGGGTTAGGGTTAGGGTTAGGGTTAGCGTAAGTGTTAGGGTTACGTTTAGGATTAGGTACATGCCATGCACAGCTGAAGCTTTAGAGTTCTGTTTTGGGTTAGGCCTCTCAGGGTCAGGGTTAGGGTTAGGGTTAGGGTTAGGGTTAGGGTTAGGGTTAGGGTTGTTAGGGTTACGGTTAGGTCCATGCCATGCACAGCTGAGGTTTAGAGTTCCGTTTAGGGTTAGGTCTATTAGGGTCCGGGTTAGGGTCCGGGTTAGGGTTAGGGTTAGGGTTAGGGTTAGGGTTAGCCTTATGTACATGACATGCACAGCTGAGTTTTAGAGTTGCGTTTAGGGTTAGGCCTCTTAGGGTCAGTGTTAGGCTTAGGCTTAGGGTTAGGGTTAGGGTTAGGGTTGTTAGGGTTACGGTTAGGTCCATGCCATGCACAGCTGAGGTTTAGAGTTCCGTTTAGGGTTAGGTCTATTAGGGTCCGGGTTAGGGTCCGGGTTAGGGTTAGGGTTAGGGTTAGGGTTAGGCTTATGTACATGACATGCACAGCTGAGTTTTAGAGTTGCGTTTAGGGTTAGGCCTCTTAGGGTCAGTGTTAGGCTTAGGCTTAGAGTTAGGGTTAGGGTTAGGGTTAGGGTTCTTAGGGTTACGGTTAGGTACATGCCATGCACAGCTGAGGTTTAGAGTTCTCTCTAGGGTTAATCCTATTAGGGTAAGGGTTAGGCTTAGGGTTAGGGTTAGGGTTAGGGTTAGGGTTAGGGTTAGGGTTAGGGTTAGGGTTAGGGTTAGGGTTAGGGTTAGCGTTAGGGTTAGGGTTAGGGGTAGGTACATGCCATGCACAGTTGAAGGTTTAGAGTTCCGTTTTGGGTTAGGCCTCTCAGGTTCAGGGTTAGGGTTAGGGTTAGGGTTAGGGTTAGGTTTAGGGTTAGGGTTAGGGTTAGGTACATCCCATGCACAGCTGAGGTTTAGACTTCCGTTTAGGGTTAGGCCTCTTAGGGTCAGGGTTAGGGTTAGGGTTAGGGTTAGGGTTAGGGTTAGGCTTATGTACATGACATGCACAGCTGAGGTTTAGACCTCCGTTTAGGGTTAGGCCTCTTAGGGTTAGGGTTAGGGTTAGGGTTAGGGTTAGGGTTAGGGTTTAGGGTTAGGTTCAGGGTTTAGGGTTAGGGTTAAGTTTAGGCTTAGGCTTAGGCTTAATCTTAGGGTTAGCGTTAGGGATACGGTTAGGGTTTGGGTTAGGTTTATGGTTAGGGTTAGGGTTAGGGTTAGGGTTAGGGTTAGGTACATGCCATGCACAGCCGAGATTTAGAGTTCCGTCTAGGGTTAATCCTCTTAGGGTCAGGATTAGGGTTAGGTTTAGGATTAGGGTTAGGGTTAGGATTAGGGTTAGGGTTATGTACATGCCATGCACAGCTGAGGTTTAGAGTTCCGTCTAGGGTTAGGTCTCTTAGGGACAGGATTAGGGTTAGGTTTAGGGTTAGGGTCTAGGATAGGGTTAGCGTTACGGTTAGGGTTAGGGTTAGGGTTAGGGTTAGGGTTAGGGTTACGGTTAGTGTTAGGGTTAGGCTTATGTACATGCCATGCACAGCTGAGGTTTAGAGTTCTCTTTAGGCTTAGGTTTATTAGGGTTAGGGTTAGGGTTAGGGTTAGGGTTAAGTTTAGCGTTAGGGTTAGGGTTAGTGTTAGGGTTAGGCTTATGTACATGACATGCACAGCTGAGGTTTAGAGCTCCGTTTAGGGTTAGGCCTCTTATGGTTAGGGTTAGGGTTAGGGTTAGGGTTAGGGTTAGCGTTAGGGTTTAGGGTTAGGGTTAGGGTTTAGGGTTAGCGTTAAGCTTAGGCTTAGGCTTAGGTTTAGGGTTAGGGTTAGGGTTACGGTTAGGGTTTGGGTTAAGTTTATGGTTAGGGTTAGTGTTAGGGTTATGTACCTGCCATGCACAGCTGAGATTCAGAGTTCCGTCTAGGGTTAATCCTCTTAGAGTCAGGATTAGGGTTCGGTTTAGGATTAGGGTTTAGGGTTAGGGTTAGGGTTAGGATTAGGGTTAGGGTTAGGGTTAGGGTTAGGGTTAGGGTTAGGGTTAGGTTTAGGGTTAGGGTTAGGATTAGGGTTAGGGTTAGGGTTAGGGTTAGGGTTAGGGTTAGGGTTAGGGTTAGGGTTAGGGTTAGGGTTAGGGTTAGGGTTAGGGTTAGGGTTAGGGTCAGGGTTTTTACAATACCCCGGTAGGCAGCAGGAAGGCACCAGTAAACTTGTTCTACCTGCTTTCGGGGCTGAGATGGGGAACCGCTGAATTTTGGACTCGGCTGGTGACAGAATTTTCCAAACACCCCCCTTGCACAACTCCACCGGGGAAGGTGCTAGAAACGAGTTCTGTTTGTAGTTCTCACACTGTACCGGTAGGCAGCTGAAAGGCACCAGAAAACTTGTTCTACCTCCTTTCTGGGCTGAGATGGGGAACTGCTGAATTTTGGTCTCGACAGGTGACAGAATGTTCCAAACATCCCCCTTGCACAAGTCCAGCGGGGAAGGTGCTAGAAACGATTTCTCTTGGTAGTTTTTACACTACCCCGGCAGGCAGCTGAAAGGCACCACAAAATTTGTTCTACCTGCTTTCGGGGCTGAGATGGGAACTGCTGAATTTTGGCCTCGTCTGGAGACAAACTGTTGCCAGGCACACCCGATGCACAAGTCCACCGGGGAAGGTGCCAGAAAGGAGTATTGTAGTTAGTTCTCACACTGCCCCGGTAGGCAGCTGAAAGGCACCAGAAAACTTGTTCTACCTGCTTTCGGGGCTGAGATGGGGAACCGCTGAATTTTGGACTCGGCTGGTGATAACATGTTCCAAACACAGCCCGTGCACAACTGCACCGGGGAAGGTGCCAGAAAGGAGTTCTGTAGGTAGTTCTTACACTGCCCCGGTAGGCAGCTGAAAGGCAGCACAAAAGTAGGGCTACCTGCTTTCTGGGCTGAGATGGGGAACCGCTGTATTTGGACTCGGCTGGTGACAAACTGCTGCAAGGCACACCCGATGCACAAGTCCACCGGGGAAGGTGCCAGAAAGGAGTTCTGTTGGTATTCTTTACACTACCCCGGAAGCCAGCTGAAAGGCACCATTAAAGTAGGGCTACCTGCTTTCGGGGCTGAGATGGGGAACCGCTGACTTTTGGACTCGGCTGATGACAACATGTTCCAAAAATACCCCGTGCACAAGTGCACCGGGGAAGTTTCCAAAAACGAGTTCTCTTGGTAGTTTTTACACTACGCCGGAAAGCAGCAGAAAGGCACCATTAAACTTCTTCTACCTGCTTTCGGGGCTGAGATGGGGAACGGCTGACTTTTGGACTCGGCTGATGACAACATGTTCCAAAAATACCCCGTGCACAACTGCACCGGGGAAGTTTCCAAAAACAAGTTCTCTTGGTAGTTTTTACACTACGCCGGAAGGCAGCAGAAAGGCACCAGAAAACTTGTTCTACCTGCTTTCGGGGCTGAGATGGGGAACGGCTGAATTTTGGTCTCGGCTGGTGACAAAATGTTCCAAACCCACCCCTTGCTCAACTCCACCGGGGAAGGTGCCAGAAACGAGTTCTCTTGGTAGTTTTTACACTACCCCGGTAGGCAGCTGAAAGGCACCAGTAAACTTCTTCTACCTGCTTTCGGGGCTGAGATGGAGAACTTCTGAATTTTAGACTCGGCTGGTGACAAACATTCCCAAATGCATACCGCATGCACAAGTCCACCGGGGAAGGTGCCAGAAAGGAGTTCTCTAGGTTGTTCTTACACTACCCCGGCAGGCAGCTGAAAGGCACCACAAAATTTGTTCTACCTGCTTTCGGGGCTGAGATGGGGAACGGCTGAATTTTGGACTCGGCTGGTGACCGAATGTTCCAAACACACCCTATGCACAACTCCACCGGGGAAGGTGCCAGAAAGGAGTTCTGTTGGTAGTTTTTACACTACCCCGGTAGGCAGCTGAAAGGCACCATTAAACTTCTTCTACCTGCTTTCGGGGCTGAGATGGGGAACGGCTGAATTTTGGACTTCGCTGGTGACAACATGTTCCAAACACTCCCCATGCACAAGTCCACCGGGGAAGGTGCCAGAAAGGAGTTCTGTCGGTAGTTCTCACACTGCCCCGGTAGGCAGCTGAAAGGCAGAACAAAAGTAGGGCTACCTGCTTTCTGGGCTGAGATGGGGAAATGCTGACTTTTGGACTCGGAGGGTGACAAACTGTTGCAAGGCACACCCGATGCACAAGTCCACCGGGGAAGGTGCCAGAAACGAGTTCTCTTAGTAGTTTTTACACTACCCCGGTAGGCAGCAGAAAGGCACCAGAAAACTTGTTCTACCTGCTTTCGGGGCTGAGATGGGGAACGGCTGAATTTTGGTCTCGGCTGGTGACAAAATGTTCCAAACACACCCCATGCACAACTCCACCGGGGAAGGTGCCAGAAAGGAGTTTTGTTGGTAGTTATCAGACTGCCCCGTAGGCAGCTGAAAGGCACCACAAAAATTCTTCTACCTGCTTTCGGGGCTGAGATGGGGAAGTGCTGAATTTTGGACTCGGCTGGTGACAAACTGTTGCAAGGCACACCCGATGCACAAGTCCACCGGGGAAGGTGCCAGAAAGGAGTTCTTTTGGTAGTTTTTAGACTACCCTGGAAGCCAGCTGAAAGGCACCAGAAAACTTGTTCTACCTGCTTTCTCGGCTGAGATGGGGAACGGCTGAATTTTGGACTCGACAGGTGACAACATGTTCCAAACATAGCCCATGCACAACTCCACCGGGGAAGGTGCCAGAAAGGAGTTCTGTTGGTAGTTCTCAGACTGCCCCGTAGGCAGCTGAAAGGCACCAGTAAACTTCTTCTACCTGCTTTCGGGGCTGAGATGGAGAACTTCTGAATTTTAGACTCGGCTGGTGACAAACATTCCCAATGCATACCCCATGCACAAGTCCACCGGGGAAGGTGCCAGAAACGAGTTCTCTTGGTAGTTTTTACACTACCCCGGCAGGCAGCTGAAAGGCACCACAAAATTTGTTCTACCTGCTTTCGGGGCTGAGATGGGGAACTGCTGAATTTTGGACTCGGCTGGTGACAAAATGTTCCAAAACCACCCCTTGCACAACTCCACCGGGGAAGAAGCCAGACAAGAGTTCTCCTGGTAGTTATTACACTACCTTGGTAGGCAGCTGAAAGGCACCATTAAACTTCTTCTACCTGCTTTCGGGGCTGAGATGGGAACCGCTGAATTTTGGACTCGGCTGGTGACAACATGTTCCAAACACTCCCCATGCACAAGTCCACCGGGGAAGGTGCCAGAAAGGAGTTCTTTCGGTAGTTCTCACACTGCCCCGGTAGGCAGCTGAAAGGCAGCACAAAAGTAGGGCTACCTGCTTTCTGGGCTGAGATGGGGAAATGCTGACTTTTGGACTCGGAGGGTGACAAACTGTTGCAAACACACCCGATGCACAAGTCCACCGGGGAAGGTGCCAGAAAGGAGTTCTCTTGGTAGTTTTTACACTACCCCGGCAGGCAGCTGAAAGGCACCACAAAATTTGTTCTACCTGCTTTCGGGGCTGAGATGGGGAACTGCTGAATTTTGGACTCGGCTGGTGACCGAATGTTCCAAACACTCCCCATGCACAAGTCCACCGGGGAAGGTGCCAGAAAGGAGTTCTTTCGGTAGTTCTCACACTGCCCCGGTAGGCAGCTGAAAGGCACCATTAAACTTCTTCTACCTGCTTTCGGGCCTGAGATGGAGAACTTCTGAATTTTAGACTCGGCTGGTGACAAACATTCCCAATGCATACCACATGCACAAGTCCACCGGGGAAGGTGCTAGAAACGATTTCTCTTGGTAGTTTTTAGACTACCCCGGTAGGCAGCTGAAAGGCACCATTAAACTTCTTCTACCTGCTTTCGGGGCTGAGATGGGCAACTGCTGAATATTGGACTCGGCTGGTGATAACATGTTCCAAAAACACCCCGTGCACAACTGCACCGGGGAAGGTGCCAGAAAGGAGTTCTGCCGGTAGTTTTTACACTGCCCCGGTAGGCAGCTGAAAGGCAGCACAAAAGTAGGGCTACCTGCTTTCGGGGCTGAGATGGGGAACAGCTGAATTTTGGACTCGGCTGGTGACAAATGTTGCAAGGCACACCCCATGCACAACTGCACCGGAGAAGGTGCCAGAAAGGAGTTCTTTTGGTAGTTTTTACACTACCCCGGTAGGCAGCTGAAAGGCACCATTAAACTTCTTCTACCTGCTTTCGGGGCTGAGATGGGGAACGGCTGAATTTTGGACTTCGCTGGTGACAACATGTTCCAAACACTCCCCATGCACAACTCCACCGGGGAAGGTGCCAGAAAGGAGTTCTGTAGGTAGTTCTCACACTGCCCCGGTAGGCAGCTGAAAGGCACCACAAAAGTAGGGCTACCTGCTTTCTGGGCTGAGATGGGGAACCGCTGATTTTGGACTCGGCTGGTGGCAAAAAGTTCCAAACATAGTCCATGCACAACTCCACCGGGGAAGGTGCCAGAAAGGAGTTCTCTTGGTAGTTCTCACACTGCCCCGGTAGGCAGCTGAAAGGCAGCACAAAAGTAGGGCTACCTGCTTTCTGGGCTGAGATGGGGAAATGCTGACTTTTGGACTCGGAGGGTGACAAACTGTTGCAAGGCACACCCGATGCACAAGTCCACCGGGGAAGGTGCCAGAAAGGAGTTCTCTTGGTAGTTTTTACACTACCCCGGTAGGCAGCAGAAAGGCACCAGAAAACTTGTTCTACCTGCTTTCGGGGCTGAGATGGGGAACGGCTGAATTTTGGTCTCGGCTGGTGACAACATGTTCCAAACACTCCCCATGCACAACTCCACCGGGGAAGGTGCCAGAATGGAGTTTTGTTGGTAGTTATCAGACTGCCCCGTAGGCAGCTGAAAGGCACCACAAAAATTCTTCTACCTGCTTTCGGGGCTGAGATGGGGAAGCGCTGAATTTTGGACTCGGCTGGTGACAACATGTTCCAAACACACCCCATGCACAACTCCACCGGGGAAGGTGCCAGAAAGAAGTTCTCTAGGTAGTTCTCACACTGCCCCGGTAGGCAGCTGAAAGGCAGAAAAAAAGTAGGGCTACCTGCTTTCTGGGCTGAGATGGGGAACTACTGACTTTTGGACTCGGCTGGTGACAAACTGTTGCAAGGCACACCCGATGCACAAGTCCACCGGGGAAGGTGCCAGAAAGGAGTTCTTTCGGTAGTTTTTAGACTACCCTGGAAGCCAGCTGAAAGGCACCAGAAAACTTGTTCTACCTGCTTTCTCGGCTGAGATGGGGAACGGCTGAATTTTGGACTCGACAGGTGACAACATGTTCCAAACATAGCCCATGCACAACTCCACCGGGGAAGGTGCCAGAAAGGAGTTCTGTTGGTAGCTCTCAGACTGCCCCGTAGGCAGCTGAAAGGCACCAGTAAACTTGTTCTACCTGCTTTCGGGGCTGAGATGGAGAACATCTGAATTTTAGACTCGGCTGGTGACAAACATTCCCAATGCATACCCCATGCACAAGTCCACCGGGGAAGGTGCCAGAAACGAGTTCTCTTGGTAGTTTTTACACTACCCCGGCAGGCAGCTGAAAGGCACCACAAAATTTGTTCTACCTGCTTTCGGGGCTGAGATGGGGAACTGCTGAATTTTGGACTCGGCTGGTGACAAAATGTTCCAAACACACCCCATGCACAACTCCACCGGGGAAGGTGCCAGAAAGGAGTTCTCTTGGTAGTTCTCACACTGCCCCGGTAGGCAGCTGAAAGGCAGCAGAAAAGTAGGGCTACCTGCTTTCTGGGCTGAGATGGGGAACCGCTGACTTTTGGACTCGGCTTGTGACAAAATGTTGCAAGGCACACCCCATGCACAACTCCACCGGGGACGGTGCCAGAAAGGAGTTCTGTTGGTAGTTCTCACACTGCCCCGGTAGGCAGCAGAAAGGCACCATTAAACTTCTTCTACCTGCTTTCGGGGCTGAGATGGGGAACTGCTGAATATTGGACTCGGCTGGAGACAAATTGTTGCAAGGCACACCCAATGCAAAACTGAACCGGGGAAGGTGCCAGAAAGGAGTTCTTTTGCTAGTTTTTACACTACCCCGGTAGACAGCTGAAAGGCCCCAGAAAACTTCTTCTACCTGCTTTCGGGGCTGAGATGGGGAACAGCTGACTTTCGGACTCGACAGGTGACAGCATGTTCCAAACACACCCCATGCACAAGACCACCGGGGAAGGTGCCAGAAAGGAGTTCTCTTTGTAGTTTTTACACTACCCCGGTAGGCAGCTGAAAGGCACCAGAAAACTTGTTCTACCTCCTTTCTGGGCTGAGATGGGGAACTGCTCCATTTTGGTCTCGACAGGTGACAGAATGTTCCAAACACACCCCTTTCAGAACTCCACCGGGGAAGGTGCTAGAAACGATTTCTCTTGGTAGTTTTTAGACTACCCCGGTAGGCAGCTGAAAGGCACCATTAAACTTCTTCTACCTGCTTTCGGGGCTGAGATGGGCAACTGCTGAATATTGGACTCGGCTGGTGATAACATGTTCCAAAAACACCCCGTGCACAACTGCACCGGGGAAGGTGCCAGAAAGGAGTTCTGCCGGTAGTTTTTACACTGCCCCGGTAGGCAGCTGAAAGGCAGCACAAAAGTAGGGCTACCTGCTTTCTGGGCTGAGATGGGGAACCGCTGACTTTTGGACCCAGCTGGTGACAAAATGTTCCAAACACACCCCATGCACAACTCCACCGGGGAAGGTGCCAGAAAGGAATTCTTTCGGTAGTTTTTACACTACGCCGGAAGGCAGCAGAAAGGCACCAGTAAACTTGTTCTACCTGCTTCCTCGGCAGAGATGGGGAACGGCTGAATTTTGGTCTCGGCTGGTGACAAAATGTTCCAAACCCACCCCTTGCACAACTCGACAGGGGAAGGTGCCAGAAAGGAGTTCTGTTGGTATTTTTTACACTACCCCGGTAGGCAGCTGAAAGGCACCATTAAACTTCTTCTACCTGCTTTCGGGGCTGAGATGGGAACCGCTGAATTTTGGACTCGGCTGGTGACAACATGTTCCAAACACTCCCCATGCACAAGTCCACCGGGGAAGGTGCCAGAAAGGAGTTCTGTAGGTAGTTCTCACACTGCCCCGGTAGGCAGCTGAAAGGCAGCACAAAAGTAGGGCTACCTGCTTTCTGGGCTGAGATGGGGAAATGCTGACTTTTGGACTCGGAGGGTGACAAACTGTTGCAAACACACCCGATGCACAAGTCCACCGGGGAAGGTGCCAGAAAGGAGTTCTCTTGGTAGTTTTTACACTACCCCGGCAGGCAGCTGAAAGGCACCACAAAACTTGTTCTATCTGCTTCCTGGGCTGAGATGGGGAACGGCTGAATTTTGGACTCGGCTGGTGACAAAATGTTCCAAACACACCCCATGCACAACTCCACCGGGGAAGGTGCCAGAAAGGAGTTTTGTTGGTAGTTATCAGACTGCCCCGTAGGCAGCTGAAAGGCACCACAAAAATTCTTCTACCTGCTTTCGGGGCTGAGATGGGGAAGTGCTGAATTTTGGACTCGGCTGGTGACAAACTGTTGCAAGGCACACCCGATGCACAAGTCCACCGGGGAAGGTGCCAGAAAGGAGTTCTTTTGGTAGTTTTTAGACTACCCTGGAAGCCAGCTGAAAGGCACCAGAAAACTTGTTCTACCTGCTTTCTCGGCTGAGATGGGGAACGGCTGAATTTTGGACTCGACAGGTGACAACATGTTCCAAACATAGCCCATGCACAACTCCACCGGGGAAGGTGCCAGAAAGGAGTTCTGTTGGTAGTTCTCAGACTGCCCCGTAGGCAGCTGAAAGGCACCAGTAAACTTCTTCTACCTGCTTTCGGGGCTGAGATGGAGAACTTCTGAATTTTAGACTCGGCTGGTGACAAACATTCCCAATGCATACCCCATGCACAAGTCCACCGGGGAAGGTGCCAGAAACGAGTTCTCTTGGTAGTTTTTAGACTACCCCGGTAGGCAGCTGAAAGGCACCATTAAACTTCTTCTACCTGCTTTCGGGGCTGAGATGGGCAACTGCTGAATATTGGACTCGGCTGGTGATAACATGTTCCAAAAACACCCCGTGCACAACTGCACCGGGGAAGGTGCCAGAAAGGAGTTCTGCCGGTAGTTTTTACACTGCCCCGGTAGGCAGCTGAAAGGCAGCACAAAAGTAGGGCTACCTGCTTTCGGGGCTGAGATGGGGAACAGCTGAATTTTGGACTCGGCTGGTGACAAATGTTGCAAGGCACACCCCATGCACAACTGCACAGGAGAAGGTGCCAGAAAGGAGTTCTTTTGGTAGTTTTTACACTACCCCGGTAGGCAGCTGAAAGGCACCATTAAACTTCTTCTACCTGCTTTCGGGGCTGAGATGGGGAACGGCTGAATTTTGGACTTCGCTGGTGACAACATGTTCCAAACACTCCCCATGCACAACTCCACCGGGGAAGGTGCCAGAAAGGAGTTCTGTAGGTAGTTCTCACACTGCCCCGGTAGGCAGCTGAAAGGCACCACAAAAGTAGGGCTACCTGCTTTCTGGGCTGAGATGGGGAACCGCTGATTTTGGACTCGGCTGGTGGCAAAAAGTTCCAAACATAGTCCATGCACAACTCCACCGGGGAAGGTGCCAGAAAGGAGTTCTCTTGGTAGTTCTCACACTGCCCCGGTAGGCAGCTGAAAGGCAGCACAAAAGTAGGGCTACCTGCTTTCTGGGCTGAGATGGGGAAATGCTGACTTTTGGACTCGGAGGGTGACAAACTGTTGCAAGGCACACCCGATGCACAAGTCCACCGGGGAAGGTGCCAGAAAGGAGTTCTCTTGGTAGTTTTTACACTACCCCGGTAGGCAGCAGAAAGGCACCAGAAAACTTGTTCTACCTGCTTTCGGGGCTGAGATGGGGAACGGCTGAATTTTGGTCTCGGCTGGTGACAACATGTTCCAAACACTCCCCATGCACAACTCCACCGGGGAAGGTGCCAGAATGGAGTTTTGTTGGTAGTTATCAGACTGCCCCGTAGGCAGCTGAAAGGCACCACAAAAATTCTTCTACCTGCTTTCGGGGCTGAGATGGGGAAGCGCTGAATTTTGGACTCGGCTGGTGACAACATGTTCCAAACACACCCCATGCACAACTCCACCGGGGAAGGTGCCAGAAAGAAGTTCTCTAGGTAGTTCTCACACTGCCCCGGTAGGCAGCTGAAAGGCAGAAAAAAAGTAGGGCTACCTGCTTTCTGGGCTGAGATGGGGAACTACTGAATTTTGGACTCGGCTGGTGACAAACTGTTGCAAGGCACACCCGATGCACAAGTCCACCGGGGAAGGTGCCAGAAAGGAGTTCTTTTGGTAGTTTTTAGACTACCCTGGAAGCCAGCTGAAAGGCACCAGAAAACTTGTTCTACCTGCTTTCTCGGCTGAGATGGGGAACGGCTGAATTTTGGACTCGACAGGTGACAACATGTTCCAAACATAGCCCATGCACAACTCCACCGGGGAAGGTGCCAGAAAGGAGTTCTGTTGGTAGCTCTCAGACTGCCCCGTAGGCAGCTGAAAGGCACCAGTAAACTTGTTCTACCTGCTTTCGGGGCTGAGATGGAGAACATCTGAATTTTAGACTCGGCTGGTGACAAACATTCCCAATGCATACCCCATGCACAAGTCCACCGGGGAAGGTGCCAGAAACGAGTTCTCTTGGTAGTTTTTACACTACCCCGGCAGGCAGCTGAAAGGCACCACAAAATTTGTTCTACCTGCTTTCGGGGCTGAGATGGGGAACTGCTGAATTTTGGACTCGGCTGGTGACAAAATGTTCCAAACACACCCCATGCACAACTCCACCGGGGAAGGTGCCAGAAAGGAGTTCTCTTGGTAGTTCTCACACTGCCCCGGTAGGCAGCTGAAAGGCAGCAGAAAAGTAGGGCTACCTGCTTTCTGGGCTGAGATGGGGAACCGCTGACTTTTGGACTCGGCTTGTGACAAAATGTTGCAAGGCACACCCCATGCACAACTCCACCGGGGACGGTGCCAGAAAGGAGTTCTGTTGGTAGTTCTCACACTGCCCCGGTAGGCAGCAGAAAGGCACCATTAAACTTCTTCTACCTGCTTTCGGGGCTGAGATGGGGAACTGCTGAATATTGGACTCGGCTGGAGACAAATTGTTGCAAGGCACACCCAATGCAAAACTGAACCGGGGAAGGTGCCAGAAAGGAGTTCTTTTGCTAGTTTTTACACTACCCCGGTAGACAGCTGAAAGGCCCCAGAAAACTTCTTCTACCTGCTTTCGGGGCTGAGATGGGGAACAGCTGACTTTCGGACTCGACAGGTGACAGCATGTTCCAAACACACCCCATGCACAAGACCACCGGGGAAGGTGCCAGAAAGGAGTTCTCTTTGTAGTTTTTACACTACCCCGGTAGGCAGCTGAAAGGCACCAGAAAACTTGTTCTACCTCCTTTCTGGGCTGAGATGGGGAACTGCTCCATTTTGGTCTCGACAGGTGACAGAATGTTCCAAACACACCCCTTTCAGAACTCCACCGGGGAAGGTGCTAGAAACGATTTCTCTTGGTAGTTTTTAGACTACCCCGGTAGGCAGCTGAAAGGCACCATTAAACTTCTTCTACCTGCTTTCGGGGCTGAGATGGGCAACTGCTGAATATTGGACTCGGCTGGTGATAACATGTTCCAAAAACACCCCGTGCACAACTGCACCGGGGAAGGTGCCAGAAAGGAGTTCTGCCGGTAGTTTTTACACTGCCCCGGTAGGCAGCTGAAAGGCAGCACAAAAGTAGGGCTACCTGCTTTCTGGGCTGAGATGGGGAACCGCTGACTTTTGGACCCAGCTGGTGACAAAATGTTCCAAACACACCCCATGCACAACTCCACCGGGGAAGGTGCCAGAAAGGAATTCTTTCGGTAGTTTTTACACTACGCCGGAAGGCAGCAGAAAGGCACCAGTAAACTTGTTCTACCTGCTTCCTCGGCAGAGATGGGGAACGGCTGAATTTTGGTCTCGGCTGGTGACAAAATGTTCCAAACCCACCCCTTGCACAACTCGACAGGGGAAGGTGCCAGAAAGGAGTTCTGTTGGTATTTTTTACACTACCCCGGTAGGCAGCTGAAAGGCACCATTAAACTTCTTCTACCTGCTTTCGGGGCTGAGATGGGAACCGCTGAATTTTGGACTCGGCTGGTGACAACATGTTCCAAACACTCCCCATGCACAAGTCCACCGGGGAAGGTGCCAGAAAGGAGTTCTGTAGGTAGTTCTCACACTGCCCCGGTAGGCAGCTGAAAGGCAGCACAAAAGTAGGGCTACCTGCTTTCTGGGCTGAGATGGGGAAATGCTGACTTTTGGACTCGGAGGGTGACAAACTGTTGCAAACACACCCGATGCACAAGTCCACCGGGGAAGGTGCCAGAAAGGAGTTCTCTTGGTAGTTTTTACACTACCCCGGCAGGCAGCTGAAAGGCACCACAAAATTTGTTCTACCTGCTTTCGGGGCTGAGATGGGGAACTGCTGAATTTTGGACTCGGCTGGTGACCGAATGTTCCAAACACTCCCCATGCACAAGTCCACCGGGGAAGGTGCCAGAAAGGAGTTCTTTCGGTAGTTCTCACACTGCCCCGGTAGGCAGCTGAAAGGCACCATTAAACTTCTTCTACCTGCTTTCGGGCCTGAGATGGAGAACTTCTGAATTTTAGACTCGGCTGGTGACAAACATTCCCAATGCATACCCCATGCACAAGTCCACCGGGGAAGGTGCTAGAAACGATTTCTCTTGGTAGTTTTTAGACTACCCCGGTAGGCAGCTGAAAGGCACCATTAAACTTCTTCTACCTGCTTTCGGGGCTGAGATGGGCAACTGCTGAATATTGGACTCGGCTGGTGATAACATGTTCCAAAAACACCCCGTGCACAACTGCACCGGGGAAGGTGCCAGAAAGGAGTTCTGCCGGTAATTTTTACACTGCCCCGGTAGGCAGCTGAAAGGCAGCACAAAAGTAGGGCTACCTGCTTTCGGGGCTGAGATGGGGAACAGCTGAATTTTGGACTCGGCTGGTGACAAAATGTTGCAAGGCACACCCCATGCACAACTCCACCGGGGAAGGTGCCAGAAAGGAATTCTTTCGGTAGTTTTTACACTACGCCGGAAGGCAGCAGAAAGGCACCAGTAAACTTGTTCTACCTGCTTCCTCGGCAGAGATGGGGAACGGCTGAATTTTGGTCTCGGCTGGTGACAAAATGTTCCAAACCCACCCCTTGCACAACTCGACAGGGGAAGGTGCCAGAAAGGAGTTCTGTTGGTATTTTTTACACTACCCCGGTAGGCAGCTGAAAGGCACCATTAAACTTCTTCTACCTGCTTTCGGGGCTGAGATGGGGAACGGCTGAATCTTGGACTTCGCTGGTGACAACATGTTCCAAACACTCCCCATGCACAAGTCCACCGGGGAAGGTGCCAGAAAGGAGTTCTGTAGGTAGTTCTCACACTGCCCCGGTAGGCAGCTGAAAGGCACCTCAAAAGTAGGGCTACCTGCTTTCTGGGATGAGATGGGGAACTGATGAATTTTGGACTCGGCTGGTGACAACATGTTCCAAATATAGGCCATGCACAACTCCAACGGGGAAGGTGCCAGAAAGGATTTCTCTTGGTAGTTTTTACACTACGCTGGAAGGCAGCAGAAAGGCACCAGAAAATTTGTTCTACCTGCTTCCTCGGCTGAGATGGGGAACTGCTGAATTTTGGTCTCGGCTGGTGACAAAATGTTCCAAACCCACCCCTTGCACAACTCCACCGGGGAAGGTGCCAGAAAGGCGTTCTGTTGGTAGTTTTTACAATACCCCGGTAGGCAGCAGAAAGACACCAGTAAACTTGTTCTACCTCCTTTCTGGGCTGAGATGGGGAACGGCTGAATTTTGGACTCGGCTGGTGACAGAATGTTCCAAACACACCCCATGCACAACTCCACCGGGGAAGGTGCTAGAAAGGAGTTCTGTAGGTAGTTTTTACAATACCCCGGTAGGCAGCAAAAAGGCACCAGTAAACTTGTTCTACCTCCTTTCTGGGCTGAGATGGGGAACGGCTGAATTTGGGACTCGGCTGGTGACAGAATGTTCCAAACCCACCCCATGCACAACTCCACCGGGGAAGGTGCTAGAAAGGAGTTCTGTAGGTAGTTCTCACACTGCCCCGGAAGCCAGCTGAAAGGCACCATTAAACTTGTTCTACCTGCTTTCGGGGCTGAGATGGGGAACGGCTGACTTTTGGACTCGGCTGATGACAACATGTTCCAAAAATACCCCGTGCACAACTGCACCGGGGAAGTTTCCAGAAACTAGTTCTCTTGGTAGTTTTTACACTACCCCGGTAGGCAGCAGAAAGGCACCAGAAAACTTGTTCTACCTGCTTTCTGGGCTGAGATGGGGAACTGCTGAATTTTGGACTCGGCTGGTGACAGAATGTTCCAAACACTCCCCATGCACAACTGCACCGGAGAAGGTGCCAGAAAGGCGTTCGCATGGTAGTTCTCAGACTGCCCCGTAGGCAGCAGAAAGGCACCAGTAAAATTTGTTCTACCTGCTTTCTGGGCTGAGATGGGGAACCGATGTCTTTTGGACTAGGCTGGAGACAAACATTCCCAACGCCTACTCCATGCACAACTCCACCGGAGAAGGTGCCAGAAAGGAGTTCTGTTGGTAGTTCTCACACTGCCCCGGTAGGCAGCTGAAAGACACCACAAACTTTGTTCTACCTGCTTTCTGGGCTGAGATGGGGAAATATTCTATAGGGCATATGTCTTAAGAATAGGACTTACGGTTAAATCTTAAGGTTTAAGTCTAAGGGATAAGTCTTAGGGTTAAGTTTTTGTGTTAAATCTCAGGGTTAAGTTTTAAGGTTAAGACAGGGTTAAGTCTTAGAGTTATGTCTTAATGTTAACGTCTTAAGATTAAATCTCAGTGTTAAGTGTTATGGTAAAGTCTCAAGTATAAGGCTCAATGTTAAGCCTCAGGGGTATGTCTTAAGGTTCAGTCTTAGAGTTAAGTCTCTAAGGTTAAGACTTAGGGTCAAGATTCAGGGTTATCTCTTAGGGTTAAGTCTTAGGGATATGTATTAAGGTTAAGTCTTATGGTTCAGGCTTAGGTTTAAATTTATGCTGAAGTCTTAGGGTTAAGTTTTAAGGTTAATTCCTAGGGTTAAGTCTTATGGTTAAAGTTTTAAGATTAAATCTCCGGGTTAAGTCTTAAGTTAAAGTCTTAAGTCTTATGGTCAAGTCTTATGGTTTAGTCTCATGTTTAAGTCTCAAGGTTAATCTCAGTGTTAAGACTTAAGGTTGAATCTTAAGGTTAAGTCAGTGTTAAGTCTTAAAGGCTAAGTCTGTAGTTTAAGTCTGAAGGGTTAAGTCTTGGGGATATGGCTTAGGGTTAAGTCTCAGGGTTAAGTTTCAAGGCTAAGTTTCAATGTTAAGTCTCAGGGTTATGACTTAGGGTTAAGCATTAAGGTTAAGTCTTAGGTTTCAGTCTCAGGGTTATGTCTTAAGATTAAGTCTTAGGGTTAAGTCTTAGGGTTAAGTATTAAATTTAAGTCTTAGGGTTAATTCTTAGGGTTATGTCCTAAAGATCACGTCTTAAGGTTAAATCTTAGGGTTAGGTCTTAAGGTTAAGACTTAAGATTAAGTCTTAGAGTTATGTCTTAGGGTTAAGTCTTAAGGTTAAGACTTAGAGTTAAGTATTTAAGGTTACGTCTTAGGTTTATTGTCTTAGGGTTAAGTCTTAGGGTGTTGTCTTAAGGTTAAGTATTAATATTAAGTCTTAGGGTTAAAGTCATAAGATTTAATCTCAGGGTTAACTCTTATGGCTATGTCATAAGTTTAAGTCTTAATTTTAAGTCTTGGGGATAAATCCTTGGGTTAAGTCTCACGGTTAATCTCAGGGTTAAAACTTAGGGTTAAGTCTTAAGGTTAAGTCTTAGGGTTTAGTCTTAGGGTTCAGTCGTAGGGTTAAGTCTCAGGGTTATGCCTTAGGGTTAAGTCTTATGTTTAAGTTAAGTCTTAGGTTTAAATCATAGGGTTAAGTCTTAGGGTTAAGTTTTAAGTTTAAGTCTTAGGGTTAAGTCTCAGGTTTAGTTTTTAAGGTTAAGTCACAAGGTTAAGTCTTAAGGTTAAGTCTTAATTATAAGTGTTAGGGTTAAGTCTTAAGGTTAAGTCTAAGGGTTAAGTCTCTAAGATTAAGTATTAGGTTTAAGTCTCAGGGTTAAGTCTTAGGGATAAGTCTTAAGGTTAAGTCTTAAATTCAAGTCCTAGGGTTAAGTTTTAAGGTTAAGTCTTAAGGTTAAGTCTCAGGGTTATGTCTTAGGGTTAAGTCTTAGGTTTAAGTCTCAGGGTTAAGTCTTAGGGTTAACTGTATAAGGTTAAGACCTAAATTTAAGTCTTAGGGTTAAGCCTTAAGGATAAGACGTAAATTTGAGTCTTAGCGTTAAATCTTAAGGTTATGTCTTACGGTTAAGTGTTAAGGTTAAGTCTTAGATTTAAGTGTTATGGTTATGTCTTAAGGTTAAGTCTTAGTGTTAAGTCTTAGGATTAAGTCTTAAGGTTAACTCATAAATCTAAATCTTAGGGTTAAATCTTTGTGTTAAGTCTTAAGGTTATATCTTAAGTCCTAGGGTTTGAGTCTTAGGTTTAAGTCTTAAATTAAAGTCTTTGGGATACGTCTTAGGGTTAAGTGTCAGGGTTAAGATTTATGTTTAATTCTTAAGTTTACGTCTTAGGGTTAAGTCTAAAAGTTTAGTCTTAAATTTAAGTCTTAGTGTTGTCTTCGGTTAAGTTATAGTGTTAAGTCTTAGGGTTACATCCTAAGGTTCAGTCTTATATTAAATTCTCAGGGTTAAGTCTTAGGGATAAGTCTTAAGGTTAAGCCTTAGTATTATGTCTTAAGATTCAGTCTTAAATTTAAATCTTAATAATAAGTCTTAAGGTTAAGGTTTGGGGATAAGTCTTAGGGTTAAGTCTCAGGGATAAGTCTTAGGGTTAAGTCTCAGGGATAAGTCTTAGGGTTAAGTCTTAAGGTTAAATCTTAGGGTTAAGTCTTAAGGTTAAGTCTCAGGGTTAAGTCTTAGGTTAAGTATTAGTATTAAGTCTTAGGGTTAAGTCTTGTGGTTAAGTCCTAAATTTAAGTCTTAGGGTTATGTCTTAGGGATAAGTCTTAGGGTTAAGTCTTATGGTTAAGTCGTAAATTTAAGTCTTAGGGTTATGTCTTAGGGATAAGTCTTAAGGTGAAGTCTTAGGATCAGGTCTTAAGGTGAAGTCATTATGTTAATCCTTAGGGTTAAGTTTTAGGATTGTTTCTTAGGGTTAAGTCTTAATGTTAAGTGTCAGGTTAAGTCTTACAGTTAAGTCTTATGGTTACCTCTTAATGTTATGTCTTAGGGTTAAGTTATAAGGTTAAGTCTAAGGGTTAACTCCTAAGGTTAAGTGTTAAGTTTGAATATTAAAGTTAGGTCTTAAGGTTAAGACTTAGGGTTAAGTCTTATAGTTAAGTCTTTAGGGTTAAGTCTTAGGGTTAAGTTTTTGGCTTACGTCTTAGGGTAAAGTATTAAGGTTAAGTCTTAAACTTAAGTCTTAACGTCAAGTCTTAAGGTTGAGCCTTAAGGTTAAGTTTTAGGGTTAAGTCTTAGGCTTAATTTTTATGGTTAAGTCTTAAGGTTAAGTTTTAGGGTTAAGTCTTCTAGTTAAGTCTTAGGGTTAAGTCTCAGGTTTATGTCTTACGGTTAAGTCTTAAGGTTATGTTTTAAGGTTTAGTCTTGTAGTTAAGACTTAACGGTAAATCTGAAGGTTAAGTCTCATGGTTAAGTCTTAGGGATAAGTCTCAGGGTTAAGGCTCAAGGTAAGGTCTCAAGCTTAAGTCCCAGGGTTAAGTCGTAAGGTTCTGTCTTAAGGCTGAGACTTAGGGTTAAGTCTTAAGGTTAAGTCTTGTGGATTGAGTCTTAGGTTTACGTCTTAGAGTTAAGTCTTGGGGATATGGCTTAGGGTTAAGTCTCAGGGTTAAGTTTCAAGGCTAAGTTTCAATGTTAAGTCTCAGGGTTATGACTTAGGGTTAAGCATTAAGGTTAAGTCTTAGGTTTCAGTCTCAGGGTTATGTCTTAGGATTAAGTCTTAGGGTTAAGTCTTAGGGTTAAGTATTAAATTTAAGTCTTAGGGTTAATTCTTAGGGTTATGTCCTAAAGATCACGTCTTAAGGTTAAATCTTAGGGTTAGGTCTTAAGGTTAAGACTTAAGATTAAGTCTTAGAGTTATGTCTTAGGGTTAAGTCTTAAGGTTAAGACTTAGAGTTAAGTATTTAAGGTTACGTCTTAGGTTTATTGTCTTAGGGTTAAGTCTTAGGGTGTTGTCTTAAGGTTAAGTATTAATATTAAGTCTTAGGGTTAAAGTCATAAGATTTAATCTCAGGGTTAACTCTTATGGCTATGTCATAAGTTTAAGTCTTAATTTTAAGTCTTGGGGATAAATCCTTGGGTTAAGTCTCACGGTTAATCTCAGGGTTAAGACTTAGGGTTAAGTCTTAAGGTTAAGTCTTAGGGTTTAGTCTTAGGGTTCAGTCGTAGGGTTAAGTCTCAGGGTTATGCCTTAGGGTTAAGTCTTATGTTTAAGTTAAGTCTTAGGTTTAAATCATAGGGTTAAGTCTTAGGGTTAAGTTTTAAGTCTTAGGGTTAAGTCTCAGGTTTAGTTTTTAAGGTTAAGTCACAAGGTTAAGTCTTAAGGTTAAGTCTTAATTATAAGTGTTAGGGTTAAGTCTTAAGGTTAAGTCTAAGGGTTAAGTCTCTAAGGTTAAGTATTAGGTTTAAGTCTCAGGGTTAAGTCTTAGGGATAAGTCTTAAGGTTAAGTCTTAAATTCAAGTCCTAGGGTTAAGTTTTAAGGTTAAGTCTTAAGGTTAAGTCTCAGGGTTATGTCTTAGGGTTAAGTCTTAGGTTTAAGTCTCAGGGTTAAGTCTTAGGGTTAACTGTTAAGGTTAAGACCTAAATTTAAGTCTTAGGGTTAAGCCTTAAGGATAAGACGTAAATTTGAGTCTTAGCGTTAAATCTTAAGGTTATGTCTTACGGTTAAGTGTTAAGGTTAAGTCTTAGATTTAAGTGTTATGGTTATGTCTTAAGGTTAAGTCTTAGTGTTAAGTCTTAGGATTAAGTCTTAAGGTTAACTCATAAATCTAAATCTTAGGGTTAAATCTTTGTGTTAAGTCTTAAGGTTAAATCTTAAGTCCTAGGGTTTGAGTCTTAGGTTTAAGTCTTAAATTTAAGTCTTTGGGATACGTCTTAGGGTTAAGTGTCAGGGTTAAGATTTATGTTTAATTCTTAAGTTTACGTCTTAGGGTTAAGTCTAAAAGTTTAGTCTTAAATTTAAGTCTTAGTGTTGTCTTCGGTTAAGTTATAGTGTTAAGTCTTAGGGTTACATCCTAAGGTTCAGTCTTATATTAAATTCTCAGGGTTAAGTCTTAGGGATAAGTCTTAAGGTTAAGCCTTAGTATTATGTCTTAAGATTCAGTCTTAAATTTAAATCTTAATAATAAGTCTTAAGGTTATGGTTTGGGGATAAGTCTTAGGGTTAAGTCTCAGGGATAAGTCTTAGGGTTAAGTCTCAGGGATAAGTCTTAGGGTTAAGTCTTAAGGTTAAATCTTAGGGTTAAGTCTTAAGGTTAAGTCTCAGGGTTAAGTCTTAGGTTAAGTATTAGTATTAAGTCTTAGGGTTAAGTCTTGTGGTTAAGTCCTAAATTTAAGTCTTAGGGTTATGTCTTAGGGATAAGTCTTAGGGTTAAGTCTTATGGTTAAGTCGTAAATTTAAGTCTTAGGGTTATGTCTTAGGGATAAGTCTTAAGGTGAAGTCTTAGGATCAGGTCTTAAGGTGAAGTCATTATGTTAATCCTTAGGGTTAAGTTTTAGGATTGTTTCTTAGGGTTAAGTCTTAATGTTAAGTGTCAGGTTAAGTCTTACAGTTAAGTCTTATGGTTACCTCTTAATGTTATGTCTTAGGGTTAAGTTATAAGGTTAAGTCTAAGGGTTAACTCCTAAGGTTAAGTGTTAAGTTTGAATATTAAAGTTAGGTCTTAAGGTTAAGACTTAGGGTTAAGTCTTATAGTTAAGTCTTTAGGGTTAAGTCTTAGGGTTAAGTTTTTGGCTTACGTCTTAGGGTAAAGTATTAAGGTTAAGTCTTAAACTTAAGTCTTAAGGTTGAGCCTTAAGGTTAAGTTTTAGGGTTAATTTTTATGGTTAAGTCTTAAGGTTAAGTTTTAGGGTTAAGTCTTCTAGTTAAGTCTTAGGGTTAAGTCTCAGGTTTATGTCTTACGGTTAAGTCTTAAGGTTATGTTTTAAGGTTTAGTCTTGTAGTTAAGACTTAACGGTAAATCTGAAGGTTAAGTCTCATGGTTAAGTCTTAGGGATAAGTCTCAGGGTTAAGGCTCAAGGTAAGGTCTCAAGGTTAAGTCCCAGGGTTAAGTCGTAAGGTTCTGTCTTAAGGCTGAGACTTAGGGTTAAGTCTTAAGGTTAAGTCTTATGGATTGAGTCTTAGGTTTACGTCTTAGAGTTAAGTCTTGGGGATATGGCTTAGGGTTAAGTCTCAGGGTTAAGTTTCAAGGCTAAGTTTCAATGTTAAGTCTCAGGGTTATGACTTAGGGTTAAGCATTAAGGTTAAGTCTTAGGTTTCAGTCTCAGGGTTATGTCTTAGGATTAAGTCTTAGGGTTAAGTCTTAGGGTTAAGTATTAAATTTAAGTCTTAGGGTTAATTCTTAGGGTTATGTCCTAAAGATCACGTCTTAAGGTTAAATCTTAGGGTTAGGTCTTAAGGTTAAGACTTAAGATTAAGTCTTAGAGTTATGTCTTAGGGTTAAGTCTTAAGGTTAAGACTTAGAGTTAAGTATTTAAGGTTACGTCTTAGGTTTATTGTCTTAGGGTTAAGTCTTAGGGTGTTGTCTTAAGGTTAAGTATTAATATTAAGTCTTAGGGTTAAAGTCATAAGATTTAATCTCAGGGTTAACTCTTATGGCTATGTCATAAGTTTAAGTCTTAATTTTAAGTCTTGGGGATAAATCCTTGGGTTAAGTCTCACGGTTAATCTCAGGGTTAAGACTTAGGGTTAAGTCTTAAGGTTAAGTCTTAGGGTTTAGTCTTAGGGTTCAGTCGTAGGGTTAAGTCTCAGGGTTATGCCTTAGGGTTAAGTCTTATGTTTAAGTTAAGTCTTAGGTTTAAATCATAGGGTTAAGTCTTAGGGTTAAGTTTTAAGTTTAAGTCTTAGGGTTAAGTCTCAGGTTTAGTTTTTAAGGTTAAGTCACAAGGTTAAGTCTTAAGGTTAAGTCTTAATTATAAGTGTTAGGGTTAAGTCTTAAGGTTAAGTCTAAGGGTTAAGTCTCTAAGATTAAGTATTAGGTTTAAGTCTCAGGGTTAAGTCTTAGGGATAAGTCTTAAGGTTAAGTCTTAAATTCAAGTCCTAGGGTTAAGTTTTAAGGTTAAGTCTTAAGGTTAAGTCTCAGGGTTATGTCTTAGGGTTAAGTCTTAGGTTTAAGTCTCAGGGTTAAGTCTTAGGGTTAACTGTATAAGGTTAAGACCTAAATTTAAGACTTAGGGTTAAGCCTTAAGGATAAGACGTAAATTTGAGTCTTAGCGTTAAATCTTAAGGTTATGTCTTACGGTTAAGTGTTAAGGTTAAGTCTTAGATTTAAGTGTTATGGTTATGTCTTAAGGTTAAGTCTTAGTGTTAAGTCTTAGGATTAAGTCTTAAGGTTAACTCATAAATCTAAATCTTAGGGTTAAATCTTTGTGTTAAGTCTTAAGGTTAAATCTTAAGTCCTAGGGTTTGAGTCTTAGGTTTAAGTCTTAAATTAAAGTCTTTGGGATACGTCTTAGGGTTAAGTGTCAGGGTTAAGATTTATGTTTAATTCTTAAGTTTACGTCTTAGGGTTAAGTCTAAAAGTTTAGTCTTAAATTTAAGTCTTAGTGTTGTCTTCGGTTAAGTTATAGTGTTAAGTCTTAGGGTTACCTCCTAAGGTTCAGTCTTATATTAAATTCTCAGGGTTAAGTCTTAGGGATAAGTCTTAAGGTTAAGCCTTAGTATTATGTCTTAAGATTCAGTCTTAAATTTAAATCTTAATAATAAGTCTTAAGGTTAAGGTTTGGGGATAAGTCTTAGGGTTAAGTCTCAGGGATAAGTCTTAGGGTTAAGTCTCAGGGATAAGTCTTAGGGTTAAGTCTTAAGGTTAAATCTTAGGGTTAAGTCTTAAGGTTAAGTCTCAGGGTTAAGTCTTAGGTTAAGTATTAGTATTAAGTCTTAGGGTTAAGTCTTGTGGTTAAGTCCTAAATTTAAGTCTTAGGGTTATGTCTTAGGGATAAGTCTTAGGGTTAAGTCTTATGGTTAAGTCGTAAATTTAAGTCTTAGGGTTATGTCTTAGGGATAAGTCTTAAGGTGAAGTCTTAGGATCAGGTCTTAAGGTGAAGTCATTATGTTAATCCTTAGGGTTAAGTTTTAGGATTGTTTCTTAGGGTTAAGTCTTAATGTTAAGTGTCAGGTTAAGTCTTACAGTTAAGTCTTATGGTTACCTCTTAATGTTATGTCTTAGGGTTAAGTTATAAGGTTAAGTCTAAGGGTTAACTCCTAAGGTTAAGTGTTAAGTTTGAATATTAAAGTTAGGTCTTAAGGTTAAGACTTAGGGTTAAGTCTTATAGTTAAGTCTTTAGGGTTAAGTCTTAGGGTTAAGTTTTTGGCTTACGTCTTAGGGTAAAGTCTTAAACTTAAGTCTTAACGTCAAGTCTTAAGGTTGAGCCTTAAGGTTAAGTTTTAGGGTTAAGTCTTAGGCTTAATTTTTATGGTTAAGTCTTAAGGTTAAGTTTTAGGGTTAAGTCTTCTAGTTAAGTCTTAGGGTTAAGTCTCAGGTTTATGTCTTACGGTTAAGTCTTAAGGTTATGTTTTAAGGTTTAGTCTTGTAGTTAAGACTTAACGGTAAATCTGAAGGTTAAGTCTCATGGTTAAGTCTTAGGGATAAGTCTCAGGGTTAAGGCTCAAGGTAAGGTCTCAAGGTTAAGTCCCAGGGTTAAGTCGTAAGGTTCTGTCTTAAGGCTGAGACTTAGGGTTAAGTCTTAAGGTTAAGTCTTGTGGATTGAGTCTTAGGTTTACGTCTTAGAGTTAAGTCTTGGGGATATGGCTTAGGGTTAAGTCTCAGGGTTAAGTTTCAAGGCTAAGTTTCAATGTTAAGTCTCAGGGTTATGACTTAGGGTTAAGCATTAAGGTTAAGTCTTAGGTTTCAGTCTCAGGGTTATGTCTTAGGATTAAGTCTTAGGGTTAAGTCTTAGGGTTAAGTATTAAATTTAAGTCTTAGGGTTAATTCTTAGGGTTATGTCCTAAAGATCACGTCTTAAGGTTAAATCTTAGGGTTAGGTCTTAAGGTTAAGACTTAAGATTAAGTCTTAGAGTTATGTCTTAGGGTTAAGTCTTAAGGTTAAGATTTAGAGTTAAGTATTTAAGGTTACGTCTTAGGTTTATTGTCTTAGGGTTAAGTCTTAGGGTGTTGTCTTAAGGTTAAGTATTAATATTAAGTCTTAGGGTTAAAGTCATAAGATTTAATCTCAGGGTTAACTCTTATGGCTATGTCATAAGTTTAAGTCTTAATTTTAAGTCTTGGGGATAAATCCTTGGGTTAAGTCTCACGGTTAATCTCAGGGTTAAGACTTAGGGTTAAGTCTTAAGGTTAAGTCTTAGGGTTTAGTCTTAGGGTTCAGTCGTAGGGTTAAGTCTCAGGGTTATGCCTTAGGGTTAAGTCTTATGTTTAAGTTAAGTCTTAGGTTTAAATCATAGGGTTAAGTCTTAGGGTTAAGTTTTAAGTCTTAGGGTTAAGTCTCAGGTTTAGTTTTTAAGGTTAAGACACAAGGTTAAGTCTTAAGGTTAAGTCTTAATTATAAGTGTTAGGGTTAAGTCTTAAGGTTAAGTCTAAGGGTTAAGTCTCTAAGATTAAGTATTAGGTTTAAGTCTCAGGGTTAAGTCTTAGGGATAAGTCTTAAGGTTAAGTCTTAAATTCAAGTCCTAGGGTTAAGTTTTAAGGTTAAGTCTTAAGGTTAAGTCTCAGGATTATGTCTTAGGGTTAAGTCTTAGGTTTAAGTCTCAGGGTTAAGTCTTAGGGTTAACTGTTAAGGTTAAGACCTAAATTTAAGTCTTAGGGTTAAGCCTTAAGGATAAGACGTAAATTTGAGTCTTAGCGTTAAATCTTCAGGTTATGTCTTACGGTTAAGTGTTAAGGTTAAGTCTTAGATTTAAGTGTTATGGTTATGTCTTAAGGTTAAGTCTTAGTGTTAAGTCTTAGGATTAAGTCTTAAGGTTAACTCATAAATCTAAATCTTAGGGTTAAATCTTTGTGTTAAGTCTTAAGGTTAAATCTTAAGTCCTAGGGTTTGAGTCTTAGGTTTAAGTCTTAAATTTAAGTCTTTGGGATACGTCTTAGGGTTAAGTGTCAGGGTTAAGATTTATGTTTAATTCTTAAGTTTACGTCTTAGGGTTAAGTCTAAAAGTTTAGTCTTAAATTTAAGTCTTAGTGTTGTCTTCGGTTAAGTTATAGTGTTAAGTCTTAGGGTTACATCCTAAGGTTCAGTCTTATATTAAATTCTCAGGGTTAAGTCTTAGGGATAAGTCTTAAGGTTAAGCCTTAGTATTATGTCTTCAGATTCAGTCTTAAATTTAAATCTTAATAATAAGTCTTAAGGTTAAGGTTTGGGGATAAGTCTTAGGGTTAAGTCTCAGGGATAAGTCTTAGGGTTAAGTCTCAGGGATAAGTCTTAGGGTTAAGTCTTAAGGTTAAATCTTAGGGTTAAGTCTTAAGGTTAAGTCTCAGGGTTAAGTCTTAGGTTAAGTATTAGTATTAAGTCTTAGGGTTAAGTCTTGTGGTTAAGTCCTAAATTTAAGTCTTAGGGTTATGTCTTAGGGATAAGTCTTAGGGTTAAGTCTTATGGTTAAGTCGTAAATTTAAGTCTTAGGGTTATGTCTTAGGGATAAGTCTTAAGGTGAAGTCTTAGGATCAGGTCTTAAGGTGAAGTCATTATGTTAATCCTTAGGGTTAAGTTTTAGGATTGTTTCTTAGGGTTAAGTCTTAATGTTAAGTGTCAGGTTAAGTCTTACAGTTAAGTCTTATGGTTACCTCTTAATGTTATGTCTTAGGGTTAAGTTATAAGGTTAAGTCTAAGGGTTAACTCCTAAGGTTAAGTGTTAAGTTTGAATATTAAAGTTAGGTCTTAAGGTTAAGACTTAGGGTTAAGTCTTATAGTTAAGTCTTTAGGGTTAAGTCTTAGGGTTAAGTTTTTGGCTTACGTCTTAGGGTAAAGTATTAAGGTTAAGTCTTAAACTTAAGTCTTAACGTCAAGTCTTAAGGTTGAGCCTTAAGGTTAAGTTTTAGGGTTAATTTTTATGGTTAAGTCTTAAGGTTAAGTTTTAGGGTTAAGTCTTCTAGTTAAGTCTTAGGGTTAAGTCTCAGGTTTATGTCTTACGGTTAAGTCTTAAGGTTATGTTTTAAGGTTTAGTCTTGTAGTTAAGACTTAACGGTAAATCTGAAGGTTAAGTCTCATGGTTAAGTCTTAGGGATAAGTCTCAGGGTTAAGGCTCAAGGTAAGGTCTCAAGGTTAAGTCCCAGGGTTAAGTCGTAAGGTTCTGTCTTAAGGCTGAGACTTAGGGTTAAGTCTTAAGGTTAAGTCTTATGGATTGAGTCTTAGGTTTACGTCTTAGAGTTAAGTCTTGGGGATATGGCTTAGGGTTAAGTCTCAGGGTTAAGTTTCAAGGCTAAGTTTCAATGTTAAGTCTCAGGGTTATGACTTAGGGTTAAGCATTAAGGTTAAGTCTTAGGTTTCAGTCTCAGGGTTATGTCTTAGGATTAAGTCTTAGGGTTAAGTCTTAGGGTTAAGTATTAAATTTAAGTCTTAGGGTTAATTCTTAGGGTTATGTCCTAAAGATCACGTCTTAAGGTTAAATCTTAGGGTTAGGTCTTAAGGTTAAGACTTAAGATTAAGTCTTAGAGTTATGTCTTAGGGTTAAGTCTTAAGGTTAAGACTTAGAGTTAAGTATTTAAGGTTACGTCTTAGGTTTATTGTCTTAGGGTTAAGTCTTAGGGTGTTGTCTTAAGGTTAAGTATTAATATTAAGTCTTAGGGTTAAAGTCATAAGATTTAATCTCAGGGTTAACTCTTATGGCTATGTCATAAGTTTAAGTCTTAATTTTAAGTCTTGGGGATAAATCCTTGGGTTAAGTCTCACGGTTAATCTCAGGGTTAAGACTTAGGGTTAAGTCTTAAGGTTAAGTCTTAGGGTTTAGTCTTAGGGTTCAGTCGTAGGGTTAAGTCTCAGGGTTATGCCTTAGGGTTAAGTCTTATGTTTAAGTTAAGTCTTAGGTTTAAATCATAGGGTTAAGTCTTAGGGTTAAGTTTTAAGTTTAAGTCTTAGGGTTAAGTCTCAGGTTTAGTTTTTAAGGTTAAGTCACAAGGTTAAGTCTTAAGGTTAAGTCTTAATTATAAGTGTTAGGGTTAAGTCTTAAGGTTAAGTCTAAGGGTTAAGTCTCTAAGATTAAGTATTAGGTTTAAGTCTCAGGGTTAAGTCTTAGGGATAAGTCTTAAGGTTAAGTCTTAAATTCAAGTCCTAGGGTTAAGTTTTAAGGTTAAGTCTTAAGGTTAAGTCTCAGGGTTATGTCTTAGGGTTAAGTCTTAGGTTTAAGTCTCAGGGTTAAGTCTTAGGGTTAACTGTTAAGGTTAAGACCTAAATTTAAGTCTTAGGGTTAAGCCTTAAGGATAAGACGTAAATTTGAGTCTTAGCGTTAAATCTTAAGGTTATGTCTTACGGTTAAGTGTTAAGGTTAAGTCTTAGATTTAAGTGTTATGGTTATGTCTTAAGGTTAAGTCTTAGTGTTAAGTCTTAGGATTAAGTCTTAAGGTTAACTCATAAATCTAAATCTTAGGGTTAAATCTTTGTGTTAAGTCTTAAGGTTAAATCTTAAGTCCTAGGGTTTGAGTCTTAGGTTTAAGTCTTAAATTTAAGTCTTTGGGATACGTCTTAGGGTTAAGTGTCAGGGTTAAGATTTATGTTTAATTCTTAAGTTTACGTCTTAGGGTTAAGTCTAAAAGTTTAGTCTTAAATTTAAGTCTTAGTGTTGTCTTCGGTTAAGTTATAGTGTTAAGTCTTAGGGTTACCTCCTAAGGTTCAGTCTTATATTAAATTCTCAGGGTTAAGTCTTAGGGATAAGTCTTAAGGTTAAGCCTTAGTATTATGTCTTAAGATTCAGTCTTAAATTTAAATCTTAATAATAAGTCTTAAGGTTAAGGTTTGGGGATAAGTCTTAGGGTTAAGTCTCAGGGATAAGTCTTAGGGTTAAGTCTTAAGGTTAAATCTTAGGGTTAAGTCTTAAGGTTAAGTCTCAGGGTTAAGTCTTAGGTTAAGTATTAGTATTAAGTCTTAGGGTTAAGTCTTGTTGTTAAGTCCTAAATTTAAGTCTTAGGGTTATGTCTTAGGGATAAGTCTTAGGGTTAAGTCTTATGGTTAAGTCGTAAATTTAAGTCTTAGGGTTATGTCTTAGGGATAAGTCTTAAGGTGAAGTCTTAGGATCAGGTCTTAAGGTGAAGTCATTATGTTAATCCTTAGGGTTAAGTTTTAGGATTGTTTCTTAGGGTTAAGTCTTAATGTTAAGTGTCAGGTTAAGTCTTACAGTTAAGTCTTATGGTTACCTCTTAATGTTATGTCTTAGGGTTAAGTTATAAGGTTAAGTCTAAGGGTTAACTCCTAAGGTTAAGTGTTAAGTTTGAATATTAAAGTTAGGTCTTAAGGTTAAGACTTAGGGTTAAGTCTTATAGTTAAGTCTTTAGGGTTAAGTCTTAGGGTTAAGTTTTTGGCTTACGTCTTAGGGTAAAGTCTTAAACTTAAGTCTTAACGTCAAGTCTTAAGGTTGAGCCTTAAGGTTAAGTTTTAGGGTTAAGTCTTAGGCTTAATTTTTATGGTTAAGTCTTAAGGTTAAGTTTTAGGGTTAAGTCTTCTAGTTAAGTCTTAGGGTTAAGTCTCAGGTTTATGTCTTACGGTTAAGTCTTAAGGTTATGTTTTAAGGTTTAGTCTTGTAGTTAAGACTTAACGGTAAATCTGAAGGTTAAGTCTCATGGTTAAGTCTTAGGGATAAGTCTCAGGGTTAAGGCTCAAGGTAAGGTCTCAAGCTTAAGTCCCAGGGTTAAGTCGTAAGGTTCTGTCTTAAGGCTGAGACTTAGGGTTAAGTCTTAAGGTTAAGTCTTATGGATTGAGTCTTAGGTTTACGTCTTAGAGTTAAGTCTTGGGGATATGGCTTAGGGTTAAGTCTCAGGGTTAAGTTTCAAGGCTAAGTTTCAATGTTAAGTCTCAGGGTTATGACTTAGGGTTAAGCATTAAGGTTAAGTCTTAGGTTTCAGTCTCAGGGTTATGTCTTAGGATTAAGTCTTAGGGTTAAGTCTTAGGGTTAAGTATTAAATTTAAGTCTTAGGGTTAATTCTTAGGGTTATGTCCTAAAGATCACGTCTTAAGGTTAAATCTTAGGGTTAGGTCTTAAGGTTAAGACTTAAGATTAAGTCTTAGAGTTAAGTCTTAGGGTTAAGTCTTAAGGTTAAGACTTAGAGTTAAGTATTTAAGGTTACGTCTTAGGTTTATTGTCTTAGGGTTAAGTCTTAGGGTGTTGTCTTAAGGTTAAGTATTAATATTAAGTCTTAGGGTTAAAGTCATAAGATTTAATCTCAGGGTTAACTCTTATGGCTATGTCATAAGTTTAAGTCTTAATTTTAAGTCTTGGGGATAAATCCTTGGGTTAAGTCTCACGGTTAATCTCAGGGTTAAGACTTAGGGTTAAGTCTTAAGGTTAAGTCTTAGGGTTTAGTCTTAGGGTTCAGTCGTAGGGTTAAGTCTCAGGGTTATGCCTTAGGGTTAAGTCTTATGTTTAAGTTAAGTCTTAGGTTTAAATCATAGGGTTAAGTCTTAGGGTTAAGTTTTAAGTTTAAGTCTTAGGGTTAAGTCTCAGGTTTAGTTTTTAAGGTTAAGTCACAAGGTTAAGTCTTAAGGTTAAGTCTTAATTATAAGTGTTAGGGTTAAGTCTTAAGGTTAAGTCTAAGGGTTAAGTCTCTAAGATTAAGTATTAGGTTTAAGTCTCAGGGTTAAGTCTTAGGGATAAGTCTTAAGGTTAAGTCTTAAATTCAAGTCCTAGGGTTAAGTTTTAAGGTTAATTCTTAAGGTTAAGTCTCAGGGTTATGTCTTAGGGTTAAGTCTTAGGTTTAAGTCTCAGGGTTAAGTCTTAGGGTTAACTGTTAAGGTTAAGACCTAAATTTAAGTCTTAGGGTTAAGCCTTAAGGATAAGACGTAAATTTGAGTCTTAGCGTTAAATCTTAAGGTTATGTCTTACGGTTAAGTTTTAAGGTTAAGTCTTAGATTTAAGTGTTATGGTTATGTCTTAAGGTTAAGTCTTAGTGTTAAGTCTTAGGATTAAGTCTTAAGGTTAACTCATAAATCTAAATCTTAGGGTTAAATCTTTGTGTTAAGTCTTAAGGTTAAATCTTAAGTCCTAGGGTTTGAGTCTTAGGTTTAAGTCTTAAATTTAAGTCTTTGGGATACGTCTTAGGGTTAAGTGTCAGGGTTAAGATTTATGTTTAATTCTTAAGTTTACGTCTTAGGGTTAAGTCTAAAAGTTTAGTCTTAAATTTAAGTCTTAGTGTTGTCTTCGGTTAAGTTATAGTGTTAAGTCTTAGGGTTACATCCTAAGGTTCAGTCTTATATTAAATTCTCAGGGTTAAGTCTTAGGGATAAGTCTTAAGGTTAAGCCTTAGTATTATGTCTTAAGATTCAGTCTTAAATTTAAATCTTAATAATAAGTCTTAAGGTTATGGTTTGGGGATAAGTCTTAGGGTTAAGTCTCAGGGATAAGTCTTAGGGTTAAGTCTCAGGGATAAGTCTTAGGGTTAAGTCTTAAGGTTAAATCTTAGGGTTAAGTCTTAAGGTTAAGTCTCAGGGTTAAGTCTTAGGTTAAGTATTAGTATTAAGTCTTAGGGTTAAGTCTTGTGGTTAAGTCCTAAATTTAAGTCTTAGGGTTATGTCTTAGGGATAAGTCTTAGGGTTAAGTCTTATGGTTAAGTCGTAAATTTAAGTCTTAGGGTTATGTCTTAGGGATAAGTCTTAAGGTGAAGTCTTAGGATCAAGTCTTAAGGTGAAGTCATTATGTTAATCCTTAGGGTTAAGTTTTAGGATTGTTTCTTAGGGTTAAGTCTTAATGTTAAGTGTCAGGTTAAGTCTTACAGTTAAGTCTTATGGTTACCTCTTAATGTTATGTCTTAGGGTTAAGTTATAAGGTTAAGTCTAAGGGTTAACTCCTAAGGTTAAGTGTTAAGTTTGAATATTAAAGTTAGGTCTTAAGGTTAAGACTTAGGGTTAAGTCTTATAGTTAAGTCTTTAGGGTTAAGTCTTAGGGTTAAGTTTTTGGCTTACGTCTTAGGGTAAAGTATTAAGGTTAAGTCTTAAACTTAAGTCTTAACGTCAAGTCTTAAGGTTGAGCCTTAAGGTTAAGTTTTAGGGTTAATTTTTATGGTTAAGTCTTAAGGTTAAGTTTTAGGGTTAAGTCTTCTAGTTAAGTCTTAGGGTTAAGTCTCAGGTTTATGTCTTACGGTTAAGTCTTAAGGTTATGTTTTAAGGTTTAGTCTTGTAGTTAAGACTTAACGGTAAATCTGAAGGTTAAGTCTCATGGTTAAGTCTTAGGGATAAGTCTCAGGGTTAAGGCTCAAGGTAAGGTCTCAAGGTTAAGTCCCAGGGTTAAGTCGTAAGGTTCTGTCTTAAGGCTGAGACTTAGGGTTAAGTCTTAAGGTTAAGTCTTATGGATTGAGTCTTAGGTTTACGTCTTAGAGTTAAGTCTTGGGGATATGGCTTAGGGTTAAGTCTCAGGGTTAAGTTTCAAGGCTAAGTTTCAATGTTAAGTCTCAGGGTTATGACTTAGGGTTAAGCATTAAGGTTAAGTCTTAGGTTTCAGTCTCAGGGTTATGTCTTAGGATTAAGTCTTAGGGTTAAGTCTTAGGGTTAAGTATTAAATTTAAGTCTTAGGGTTAATTCTTAGGGTTATGTCCTAAAGATCACGTCTTAAGGTTAAATCTTAGGGTTAGGTCTTAAGGTTAAGACTTAAGATTAAGTCTTAGAGTTATGTCTTAGGGTTAAGTCTTAAGGTTAAGACTTAGAGTTAAGTATTTAAGGTTACGTCTTAGGTTTATTGTCTTAGGGTTAAGTCTTAGGGTGTTGTCTTAAGGTTAAGTATTAATATTAAGTCTTAGGGTTAAAGTCATAAGATTTAATCTCAGGGTTAACTCTTATGGTTATGTCATAAGTTTAAGTCTTAATTTTAAGTCTTGGGGATAAATCCTTGGGTTAAGTCTCACGGTTAATCTCAGGGTTAAGACTTAGGGTTAAGTCTTAAGGTTAAGTCTTAGGGTTTAGTCTTAGGGTTCAGTCGTAGGGTTAAGTCTCAGGGTTATGCCTTAGGGTTAAGTCTTATGTTTAAGTTAAGTCTTAGGTTTAAATCATAGGGTTAAGTCTTAGGGTTAAGTTTTAAGTTTAAGTCTTAGGGTTAAGTCTCAGGTTTAGTTTTTAAGGTTAAGTCACAAGGTTAAGTCTTAAGGTTAAGTCTTAATTATAAGTGTTAGGGTTAAGTCTTAAGGTTAAGTCTAAGGGTTAAGTCTCTAAGATTAAGTATTAGGTTTAAGTCTCAGGGTTAAGTCTTAGGGATAAGTCTTAAGGTTAAGTCTTAAATTCAAGTCCTAGGGTTAAGTTTTAAGGTTAAGTCTTAAGGTTAAGTCTCAGGGTTATGTCTTAGGGTTAAGTCTTAGGTTTAAGTCTCAGGGTTAAGTCTTAGGGTTAACTGTTAAGGTTAAGACCTAAATTTAAGTCTTAGGGTTAAGCCTTAAGGATAAGACGTAAATTTGAGTCTTAGCGTTAAATCTTAAGGTTATGTCTTACGGTTAAGTGTTAAGGTTAAGTCTTAGATTTAAGTGTTATGGTTATGTCTTAAGGTTAAGTCTTAGTGTTAAGTCTTAGGATTAAGTCTTAAGGTTAACTCATAAATCTAAATCTTAGGGTTAAATCTTTGTGTTAAGTCTTAAGGTTAAATCTTAAGTCCTAGGGTTTGAGTCTTAGGTTTAAGTCTTAAATTTAAGTCTTTGGGATACGTCTTAGGGTTAAGTGTCAGGGTTAAGATTTATGTTTAATTCTTAAGTTTACGTCTTAGGGTTAAGTCTAAAAGTTTAGTCTTAAATTTAAGTCTTAGTGTTGTCTTCGGTTAAGTTATAGTGTTAAGTCTTAGGGTTACCTCCTAAGGTTCAGTCTTATATTAAATTCTCAGGGTTAAGTCTTAGGGATAAGTCTTAAGGTTAAGCCTTAGTATTATGTCTTAAGATTCAGTCTTAAATTTAAATCTTAATAATAAGTCTTAAGGTTAAGGTTTGGGGATAAGTCTTAGGGTTAAGTCTCAGGGATAAGTCTTAGGGTTAAGTCTTAAGGTTAAATCTTAGGGTTAAGTCTTAAGGTTAAGTCTCAGGGTTAAGTCTTAGGTTAAGTATTAGTATTAAGTCTTAGGTTTAAGTCTTGTTGTTAAGTCCTAAATTTAAGTCTTAGGGTTATGTCTTAGGGATAAGTCTTAGGGTTAAGTCTTATGGTTAAGTCGTAAATTTAAGTCTTAGGGTTATGTCTTAGGGATAAGTCTTAAGGTGAAGTCTTAGGATCAGGTCTTAAGGTGAAGTCATTATGTTAATCCTTAGGGTTAAGTTTTAGGATTGTTTCTTAGGGTTAAGTCTTAATGTTAAGTGTCAGGTTAAGTCTTACAGTTAAGTCTTATGGTTACCTCTTAATGTTATGTCTTAGGGTTAAGTTATAAGGTTAAGTCTAAGGGTTAACTCCTAAGGTTAAGTGTTAAGTTTGAATATTAAAGTTAGGTCTTAAGGTTAAGACTTAGGGTTAAGTCTTATAGTTAAGTCTTTAGGGTTAAGTCTTAGGGTTAAGTTTTTGGCTTACGTCTTAGGGTAAAGTATTAAGGTTAAGTCTTAAACTTAAGTCTTAACGTCAAGTCTTAAGGTTGAGCCTTAAGGTTAAGTTTTAGGGTTAAGTCTTAGGCTTAATTTTTATGGTTAAGTCTTAAGGTTAAGTTTTAGGGTTAAGTCTTCTAGTTAAGTCTTAGGGTTAAGTCTCAGGTTTATGTCTTACGGTTAAGTCTTAAGGTTATGTTTTAAGGTTTAGTCTTGTAGTTAAGACTTAACGGTAAATCTGAAGGTTAAGTCTCATGGTTAAGTCTTAGGGATAAGTCTCAGGGTTAAGGCTCAAGGTAAGGTCTCAAGGTTAAGTCCCAGGGTTAAGTCGTAAGGTTCTGTCTTAAGGCTGAGACTTAGGGTTAAGTCTTAAGGTTAAGTCTTATGGATTGAGTCTTAGGTTTACGTCTTAGAGTTAAGTCTTGGGGATATGGCTTAGGGTTAAGTCTCAGGGTTAAGTTTCAAGGCTAAGTTTCAATGTTAAGTCTCAGGGTTATGACTTAGGGTTAAGCATTAAGGTTAAGTCTTAGGTTTCAGTCTCAGGGTTATGTCTTAGGATTAAGTCTTAGGGTTAAGTATTAAATTTAAGTCTTAGGGTTAATTCTTAGGGTTATGTCCTAAAGATCACGTCTTAAGGTTAAATCTTAGGGTTAGGTCTTAAGGTTAAGACTTAAGATTAAGTCTTAGAGTTATGTCTTAGGGTTAAGTCTTAAGGTTAAGACTTAGAGTTAAGTATTTAAGGTTACGTCTTAGGTTTATTGTCTTAGGGTTAAGTCTTAGGGTGTTGTCTTAAGGTTAAGTATTAATATTAAGTCTTAGGGTTAAAGTCATAAGATTTAATCTCAGGGTTAACTCTTATGGCTATGTCATAAGTTTAAGTCTTAATTTTAAGTCTTGGGGATAAATCCTTGGGTTAAGTCTCACGGTTAATCTCAGGGTTAAGACTTAGGGTTAAGTCTTAAGGTTAAGTCTTAGGGTTTAGTCTTAGGGTTCAGTCGTAGGGTTAAGTCTCAGGGTTATGCCTTAGGGTTAAGTCTTATGTTTAAGTTAAGTCTTAGGTTTAAATCATAGGGTTAAGTCTTAGGGTTAAGTTTTAAGTTTAAGTCTTAGGGTTAAGTCTCAGGTTTAGTTTTTAAGGTTAAGTCACAAGGTTAAGTCTTAAGGTTAAGTCTTAATTATAAGTGTTAGGGTTAAGTCTTAAGGTTAAGTCTAAGGGTTAAGTCTCTAAGATTAAGTATTAGGTTTAAGTCTCAGGGTTAAGTCTTAGGGATAAGTCTTAAGGTTAAGTCTTAAATTCAAGTCCTAGGGTTAAGTTTTAAGGTTAATTCTTAAGGTTAAGTCTCAGGGTTATGTCTTAGGGTTAAGTCTTAGGTTTAAGTCTCAGGGTTAAGTCTTAGGGTTAACTGTTAAGGTTAAGACCTAAATTTAAGTCTTAGGGTTAAGCCTTAAGGATAAGACGTAAATTTGAGTCTTAGCGTTAAATCTTAAGGTTATGTCTTACGGTTAAGTTTTAAGGTTAAGTCTTAGATTTAAGTGTTATGGTTATGTCTTAAGGTTAAGTCTTAGTGTTAAGTCTTAGGATTAAGTCTTAAGGTTAACTCATAAATCTAAATCTTAGGGTTAAATCTTTGTGTTAAGTCTTAAGGTTAAATCTTAAGTCCTAGGGTTTGAGTCTTAGGTTTAAGTCTTAAATTTAAGTCTTTGGGATACGTCTTAGGGTTAAGTGTCAGGGTTAAGATTTATGTTTAATTCTTAAGTTTACGTCTTAGGGTTAAGTCTAAAAGTTTAGTCTTAAATTTAAGTCTTAGTGTTGTCTTCGGTTAAGTTATAGTGTTAAGTCTTAGGGTTACATCCTAAGGTTCAGTCTTATATTAAATTCTCAGGGTTAAGTCTTAGGGATAAGTCTTAAGGTTAAGCCTTAGTATTATGTCTTAAGATTCAGTCTTAAATTTAAATCTTAATAATAAGTCTTAAGGTTATGGTTTGGGGATAAGTCTTAGGGTTAAGTCTCAGGGATAAGTCTTAGGGTTAAGTCTCAGGGATAAGTCTTAGGGTTAAGTCTTAAGGTTAAATCTTAGGGTTAAGTCTTAAGGTTAAGTCTCAGGGTTAAGTCTTAGGTTAAGTATTAGTATTAAGTCTTAGGGTTAAGTCTTGTGGTTAAGTCCTAAATTTAAGTCTTAGGGTTATGTCTTAGGGATAAGTCTTAGGGTTAAGTCTTATGGTTAAGTCGTAAATTTAAGTCTTAGGGTTATGTCTTAGGGATAAGTCTTAAGGTGAAGTCTTAGGATCAAGTCTTAAGGTGAAGTCATTATGTTAATCCTTAGGGTTAAGTTTTAGGATTGTTTCTTAGGGTTAAGTCTTAATGTTAAGTGTCAGGTTAAGTCTTACAGTTAAGTCTTATGGTTACCTCTTAATGTTATGTCTTAGGGTTAAGTTATAAGGTTAAGTCTAAGGGTTAACTCCTAAGGTTAAGTGTTAAGTTTGAATATTAAAGTTAGGTCTTAAGGTTAAGACTTAGGGTTAAGTCTTATAGTTAAGTCTTTAGGGTTAAGTCTTAGGGTTAAGTTTTTGGCTTACGTCTTAGGGTAAAGTATTAAGGTTAAGTCTTAAACTTAAGTCTTAACGTCAAGTCTTAAGGTTGAGCCTTAAGGTTAAGTTTTAGGGTTAATTTTTATGGTTAAGTCTTAAGGTTAAGTTTTAGGGTTAAGTCTTCTAGTTAAGTCTTAGGGTTAAGTCTCAGGTTTATGTCTTACGGTTAAGTCTTAAGGTTATGTTTTAAGGTTTAGTCTTGTAGTTAAGACTTAACGGTAAATCTGAAGGTTAAGTCTCATGGTTAAGTCTTAGGGATAAGTCTCAGGGTTAAGGCTCAAGGTAAGGTCTCAAGGTTAAGTCCCAGGGTTAAGTCGTAAGGTTCTGTCTTAAGGCTGAGACTTAGGGTTAAGTCTTAAGGTTAAGTCTTATGGATTGAGTCTTAGGTTTACGTCTTAGAGTTAAGTCTTGGGGATATGGCTTAGGGTTAAGTCTCAGGGTTAAGTTTCAAGGCTAAGTTTCAATGTTAAGTCTCAGGGTTATGACTTAGGGTTAAGCATTAAGGTTAAGTCTTAGGTTTCAGTCTCAGGGTTATGTCTTAGGATTAAGTCTTAGGGTTAAGTCTTAGGGTTAAGTATTAAATTTAAGTCTTAGGGTTAATTCTTAGGGTTATGTCCTAAAGATCACGTCTTAAGGTTAAATCTTAGGGTTAGGTCTTAAGGTTAAGACTTAAGATTAAGTCTTAGAGTTATGTCTTAGGGTTAAGTCTTAAGGTTAAGACTTAGAGTTAAGTATTTAAGGTTACGTCTTAGGTTTATTGTCTTAGGGTTAAGTCTTAGGGTGTTGTCTTAAGGTTAAGTATTAATATTAAGTCTTAGGGTTAAAGTCATAAGATTTAATCTCAGGGTTAACTCTTATGGTTATGTCATAAGTTTAAGTCTTAATTTTAAGTCTTGGGGATAAATCCTTGGGTTAAGTCTCACGGTTAATCTCAGGGTTAAGACTTAGGGTTAAGTCTTAAGGTTAAGTCTTAGGGTTTAGTCTTAGGGTTCAGTCGTAGGGTTAAGTCTCAGGGTTATGCCTTAGGGTTAAGTCTTATTTAGGGTTTAGTCTTAGGGTTCAGTCGTAGGGTTAAGTCTCAGGGTTATGCCTTAGGGTTAAGTCTTATGTTTAAGTTAAGTCTTAGGTTTAAATCATAGGGTTAAGTCTTAGGGTTAAGTTTTAAGTTTAAGTCTTAGGGTTAAGTCTCAGGTTTAGTTTTTAAGGTTAAGTCACAAGGTTAAGTCTTAAGGTTAAGTCTTAATTATAAGTGTTAGGGTTAAGTCTTAAGGTTAAGTCTAAGGGTTAAGTCTCTAAGATTAAGTATTAGGTTTAAGTCTCAGGGTTAAGTCTTAGGGATAAGTCTTAAGGTTAAGTCTTAAATTCAAGTCCTAGGGTTAAGTTTTAAGGTTAAGTCTTAAGGTTAAGTCTCAGGGTTATGTCTTAGGGTTAAGTCTTAGGTTTAAGTCTCAGGGTTAAGTCTTAGGGTTAACTGTTAAGGTTAAGACCTAAATTTAAGTCTTAGGGTTAAGCCTTAAGGATAAGACGTAAATTTGAGTCTTAGCGTTAAATCTTAGGTTATGTCTTACGGTTAAGTGTTAAGGTTAAGTCTTAGATTTAAGTGTTATGGTTATGTCTTAAGGTTAAGTCTTAGTGTTAAGTCTTAGGATTAAGTCTTAAGGTTAACTCATAAATCTAAATCTTAGGGTTAAATCTTTGTGTTAAGTCTTAAGGTTAAATCTTAAGTCCTAGGGTTTGAGTCTTAGGTTTAAGTCTTAAATTTAAGTCTTTGGGATACGTCTTAGGGTTAAGTGTCAGGGTTAAGATTTATGTTTAATTCTTAAGTTTACGTCTTAGGGTTAAGTCTAAAAGTTTAGTCTTAAATTTAAGTCTTAGTGTCGTCTTCGGTTAAGTTATAGTGTTAAGTCTTAGGGTTACATCCTAAGGTTCAGTCTTATATTAAATTCTCAGGGTTAAGTCTTAGGGATAAGTCTTAAGGTTAAGCCTTAGTATTATGTCTTAAGATTCAGTCTTAAATTTAAATCTTAATAATAAGTCTTAAGGTTAAGGTTTGGGGATAAGTCTTAGGGTTAAGTCTCAGGGATAAGTCTTAGGGTTAAGTCTCAGGGATAAGTCTTAGGGTTAAGTCTTAAGGTTAAATCTTAGGGTTAAGTCTTAAGGTTAAGTCTCAGGGTTAAGTCTTAGGTTAAGTATTAGTATTAAGTCTTAGGGTTAAGTCCTGTGGTTAAGTCCTAAATTTAAGTCTTAGGGTTATGTCTTAGGGATAAGTCTTAGGGTTAAGTCTTATGGTTAAGTCGTAAATTTAAGTCTTAGGGTTATGTCTTAGGGATAAGTCTTAAGGTGAAGTCTTAGGATCAAGTCTTAAGGTGAAGTCATTATGTTAATCCTTAGGGTTAAGTTTTAGGATTGTTTCTTAGGGTTAAGTCTTAATGTTAAGTGTCAGGTTAAGTCTTACAGTTAAGTCTTATGGTTACCTCTTAATGTTATGTCTTAGGGTTAAGTTATAAGGTTAAGTCTAAGGGTTAACTCCTAAGGTTAAGTGTTAAGTTTGAATATTAAAGTTAGGTCTTAAGGTTAAGACTTAGGGTTAAGTCTTATAGTTAAGTCTTTAGGGTTAAGTCTTAGGGTTAAGTTTTTGGCTTACGTCTTAGGGTAAAGTATTAAGGTTAAGTCTTAACCTTAAGTCTTAACGTCAAGTCTTAAGGTTGAGCCTTAAGGTTAAGTTTTAGGGTTAAGTCTTAGGCTTAATTTTTATGGTTAAGTCTTAAGGTTAAGTTTTAGGGTTAAGTCTTCTAGTTAAGTCTTAGGGTTAAGTCTCAGGTTTATGTCTTACGGTTAAGTCTTAAGGTTATGTTTTAAGGTTTAGTCTTGTAGTTAAGACTTAACGGTAAATCTGAAGGTTAAGTCTCATTGTTAAGTCTTAGGGATAAGTCTCAGGGTTAAGGCTCAAGGTAAGGTCTCAAGCTTAAGTCCCAGGGTTAAGTCGTAAGGTTCTGTCTTAAGGCTGAGACTTAGGGTTAAGTCTTAAGGTTAAGTCTTATGGATTGAGTCTTAGGTTTACGTCTTAGAGTTAAGTCTTGGGGATATGGCTTAGGGTTAAGTCTCAGGGTTAAGTTTCAAGGCTAAGTTTCAATGTTCAGTCTCAGGGTTATGACTTAGGGTTAAGCATTAAGGTTAAGTCTTAGGTTTCAGTCTCAGGGTTATGTCTTAGGATTAAGTCTTAGGGTTAAGTCTTAGGGTTAAGTATTAAATTTAAGTCTTAGGGTTAATTCTTAGGGTTATGTCCTAAAGATCACGTCTTAAGGTTAAATCTTAGGGTTAGGTCTTAAGGTTAAGACTTAAGATTAAGTCTTAGAGTTATGTCTTAGGGTTAAGTCTTAAGGTTAAGACTTAGAGTTAAGTATTTAAGGTTACGTCTTAGGTTTATTGTCTTAGGGTTAAGTCTTAGGGTGTTGTCTTAAGGTTAAGTATTAATATTAAGTCTTAGGGTTAAAGTCATAAGATTTAATCTCAGGGTTAACTCTTATGGTTATGTCATAAGTTTAAGTCTTAATTTTAAGTCTTGGGGATAAATCCTTGGGTTAAGTCTCACGGTTAATCTCAGGGTTAAGACTTAGGGTTAAGTCTTAAGGTTAAGTCTTAGGGTTTAGTCTTAGGGTTCAGTCGTAGGGTTAAGTCTCAGGGTTATGCCTTAGGGTTAAGTCTTATGTTTAAGTTAAGTCTTAGGTTTAAATCATAGGGTTAAGTCTTAGGGTTAAGTTTTAAGTTTAAGTCTTAGGGTTAAGTCTCAGGTTTAGTTTTTAAGGTTAAGTCACAAGGTTAAGTCTTAAGGTTAAGTCTTAATTATAAGTGTTAGGGTTAAGTCTTAAGGTTAAGTCTAAGGGTTAAGTCTCTAAGATTAAGTATTAGGTTTAAGTCTCAGGGTTAAGTCTTAGGGATAAGTCTTAAGGTTAAGTCTTAAATTCAAGTCCTAGGGTTAAGTTTTAAGGTTAAGTCTTAAGGTTAAGTCTCAGGGTTATGTCTTAGGGTTAAGTCTTAGGTTTAAGTCTCAGGGTTAAGTCTTAGGGTTAACTGTTAAGGTTAAGACCTAAATTTAAGTCTTAGGGTTAAGCCTTAAGGATAAGACGTAAATTTGAGTCTTAGCGTTAAATCTTAAGGTTATGTCTTACGGTTAAGTGTTAAGGTTAAGTCTTAGATTTAAGTGTTATGGTTATGTCTTAAGGTTAAGTCTTAGTGTTAAGTCTTAGGATTAAGTCTTAAGGTTAACTCATAAATCTAAATCTTAGGGTTAAATCTTTGTGTTAAGTCTTAAGGTTAAATCTTAAGTCCTAGGGTTTGAGTCTTAGGTTTAAGTCTTAAATTTAAGTCTTTGGGATACGTCTTAGGGTTAAGTGTCAGGGTTAAGATTTATGTTTAATTCTTAAGTTTACGTCTTAGGGTTAAGTCTAAAAGTTTAGTCTTAAATTTAAGTCTTAGTGTTGTCTTCGGTTAAGTTATAGTGTTAAGTCTTAGGGTTACATCCTAAGGTTCAGTCTTATATTAAATTCTCAGGGTTAAGTCTTAGGGATAAGTCTTAAGGTTAAGCCTTAGTATTATGTCTTAAGATTCAGTCTTAAATTTAAATCTTAATAATAAGTCTTAAGGTTAAGGTTTGGGGATAAGTCTTAGGGTTAAGTCTCAGGGATAAGTCTTAGGGTTAAGTCTCAGGGATAAGTCTTAGGGTTAAGTCTTAAGGTTAAATCTTAGGGTTAAGTCTTAAGGTTAAGTCTCAGGGTTAAGTCTTAGGTTAAGTATTAGTATTAAGTCTTAGGGTTAAGTCTTGTGGTTAAGTCCTAAATTTAAGTCTTAGGGTTATGTCTTAGGGATAAGTCTTAGGGTTAAGTCTTATGGTTAAGTCGTAAATTTAAGTCTTAGGGTTATGTCTTAGGGATAAGTCTTAAGGTGAAGTCTTAGGATCAGGTCTTAAGGTGAAGTCATTATGTTAATCCTTAGGGTTAAGTTTTAGGATTGTTTCTTAGGGTTAAGTCTTAATGTTAAGTGTCAGGTTAAGTCTTACAGTTAAGTCTTATGGTTACCTCTTAATGTTATGTCTTAGGGTTAAGTTATAAGGTTAAGTCTAAGGGTTAACTCCTAAGGTTAAGTGTTAAGTTTGAATATTAAAGTTAGGTCTTAAGGTTAAGACTTAGGGTTAAGTCTTATAGTTAAGTCTTTAGGGTTAAGTCTTAGGGTTAAGTTTTTGGCTTACGTCTTAGGGTAAAGTATTAAGGTTAAGTCTTAAACTTAAGTCTTAACGTCAAGTCTTAAGGTTGAGCCTTAAGGTTAAGTTTTAGGGTTAAGTCTTAGGCTTAATTTTTATGGTTAAGTCTTAAGGTTAAGTTTTAGGGTTAAGTCTTCTAGTTAAGTCTTAGGGTTAAGTCTCAGGTTTATGTCTTACGGTTAAGTCTTAAGGTTATGTTTTAAGGTTTAGTCTTGTAGTTAAGACTTAACGGTAAATCTGAAGGTTAAGTCTCATGGTTAAGTCTTAGGGATAAGTCTCAGGGTTAAGGCTCAAGGTAAGGTCTCAAGGTTAAGTCCCAGGGTTAAGTCGTAAGGTTCTGTCTTAAGGCTGAGACTTAGGGTTAAGTCTTAAGGTTAAGTCTTATGGATTGAGTCTTAGGTTTACGTCTTAGAGTTAAGTCTTGGGGATATGGCTTAGGGTTAAGTCTCAGGGTTAAGTTTCAAGGCTAAGTTTCAATGTTAAGTCTCAGGGTTATGACTTAGGGTTAAGCATTAAGGTTAAGTCTTAGGTTTCAGTCTCAGGGTTATGTCTTAGGATTAAGTCTTAGGGTTAAGTCTTAGGGTTAAGTATTAAATTTAAGTCTTAGCGTTAATTCTTAGGGTTATGTCCTAAAGATCACGTCTTAAGGTTAAATCTTGGGGTTAGGTCTTAAGGTTAAGACTTAAGATTAAGTCTTAGAGTTATGTCTTAGGGTTAAGTCTTAAGGTTAAGACTTAGAGTTAAGTATTTAAGGTTACGTCTTAGGTTTATTGTCTTAGGGTTAAGTCTTAGGGTGTTGTCTTAAGGTTAAGTATTAATATTAAGTCTTAGGGTTAAAGTCATAAGATTTAATCTCAGGGTTAACTCTTATGGCTATGTCATAAGTTTAAGTCTTAATTTTAAGTCTTGGGGATAAATCCTTGGGTTAAGTCTCACGGTTAATCTCAGGGTTAAGACTTAGGGTTAAGTCTTAAGGTTAAGTCTTAGGGTTTAGTCTTAGGGTTCAGTCGTAGGGTTAAGTCTCAGGGTTATGCCTTAGGGTTAAGTCTTATGTTTAAGTTAAGTCTTAGGTTTAAATCATAGGGTTAAGTCTTAGGGTTAAGTTTTAAGTTTAAGTCTTAGGGTTAAGTCTCAGGTTTAGTTTTTAAGGTTAAGTCACAAGGTTAAGTCTTAAGGTTAAGTCTTAATTATAAGTGTTAGGGTTAAGTCTTAAGGTTAAGTCTAAGGGTTAAGTCTCTAAGATTAAGTATTAGGTTTAAGTCTCAGGGTTAAGTCTTAGGGATAAGTCTTAAGGTTAAGTCTTAAATTCAAGTCCTAGGGTTAAGTTTTAAGGTTAAGTCTTAAGGTTAAGTCTCAGGGTTATGTCTTAGGGTTAAGTCTTAGGTTTAAGTCTCAGGGTTAAGTCTTAGGGTTAACTGTTAAGGTTAAGACCTAAATTTAAGTCTTAGGGTTAAGCCTTAAGGATAAGACGTAAATTTGAGTCTTAGCGTTAAATCTTAAGGTTATGTCTTACGGTTAAGTGTTAAGGTTAAGTCTTAGATTTAAGTGTTATGGTTATGTCTTAAGGTTAAGTCTTAGTGTTAAGTCTTAGGATTAAGTCTTAAGGTTAACTCATAAATCTAAATCTTAGGGTTAAATCTTTGTGTTAAGTCTTAAGGTTAAATCTTAAGTCCTAGGGTTTGAGTCTTAGGTTTAAGTCTTAAATTTAAGTCTTTGGGATACGTCTTAGGGTTAAGTGTCAGGGTTAAGATTTATGTTTAATTCTTAAGTTTACGTCTTAGGGTTAAGTCTAAAAGTTTAGTCTTAAATTTAAGTCTTAGTGTTGTCTTCGGTTAAGTTATAGTGTTAAGTCTTAGGGTTACATCCTAAGGTTCAGTCTTATATTAAATTCTCAGGGTTAAGTCTTAGGGATAAGTCTTAAGGTTAAGCCTTAGTATTATGTCTTAAGATTCAGTCTTAAATTTAAATCTTAATAATAAGTCTTAAGGTTAAGGTTTGGGGATAAGTCTTAGGGTTAAGTCTCAGGGATAAGTCTTAGGGTTAAGTCTCAGGGATAAGTCTTAGGGTTAAGTCTTAAGGTTAAATCTTAGGGTTAAGTCTTAAGGTTAAGTCTCAGGGTTAAGTCTTAGGTTAAGTATTAGTATTAAGTCTTAGGGTTAAGTCTTGTGGTTAAGTCCTAAATTTAAGTCTTAGGGTTATGTCTTAGGGATAAGTCTTAGGGTTAAGTCTTATGGTTAAGTCGTAAATTTAAGTCTTAGGGTTATGTCTTAGGGATAAGTCTTAAGGTGAAGTCTTAGGATCAGGTCTTAAGGTGAAGTCATTATGTTAATCCTTAGGGTTAAGTTTTAGGATTGTTTCTTAGGGTTAAGTCTTAATGTTAAGTGTCAGGTTAAGTCTTACAGTTAAGTCTTATGGTTACCTCTTAATGTTATGTCTTAGGGTTAAGTTATAAGGTTAAGTCTAAGGGTTAACTCCTAAGGTTAAGTGTTAAGTTTGAATATTAAAGTTAGGTCTTAAGGTTAAGACTTAGGGTTAAGTCTTATAGTTAAGTCTTTAGGGTTAAGTCTTAGGGTTAAGTTTTTGGCTTACGTCTTAGGGTAAAGTATTAAGGTTAAGTCTTAAACTTAAGTCTTAACGTCAAGTCTTAAGGTTGAGCCTTAAGGTTAAGTTTTAGGGTTAAGTCTTAGGCTTAATTTTTATGGTTAAGTCTTAAGGTTAAGTTTTAGGGTTAAGTCTTCTAGTTAAGTCTTAGGGTTAAGTCTCAGGTTTATGTCTTACGGTTAAGTCTTAAGGTTATGTTTTAAGGTTTAGTCTTGTAGTTAAGACTTAACGGTAAATCTGAAGGTTAAGTCTCATGGTTAAGTCTTAGGGATAAGTCTCAGGGTTAAGGCTCAAGGTAAGGTCTCAAGGTTAAGTCCCAGGGTTAAGTCGTAAGGTTCTGTCTTAAGGCTGAGACTTAGGGTTAAGTCTTAAGGTTAAGTCTTATGGATTGAGTCTTAGGTTTACGTCTTAGAGTTAAGTCTTGGGGATATGGCTTAGGGTTAAGTCTCAGGGTTAAGTTTCAAGGCTAAGTTTCAATGTTAAGTCTCAGGGTTATGACTTAGGGTTAAGCATTAAGGTTAAGTCTTAGGTTTCAGTCTCAGGGTTATGTCTTAGGATTAAGTCTTAGGGTTAAGTCTTAGGGTTAAGTATTAAATTTAAGTCTTAGCGTTAATTCTTAGGGTTATGTCCTAAAGATCACGTCTTAAGGTTAAATCTTGGGGTTAGGTCTTAAGGTTAAGACTTAAGATTAAGTCTTAGAGTTATGTCTTAGGGTTAAGTCTTAAGGTTAAGACTTAGAGTTAAGTATTTAAGGTTACGTCTTAGGTTTATTGTCTTAGGGTTAAGTCTTAGGGTGTTGTCTTAAGGTTAAGTATTAATATTAAGTCTTAGGGTTAAAGTCATAAGATTTAATCTCAGGGTTAACTCTTATGGCTATGTCATAAGTTTAAGTCTTAATTTTAAGTCTTGGGGATAAATCCTTGGGTTAAGTCTCACGGTTAATCTCAGGGTTAAGACTTAGGGTTAAGTCTTAAGGTTAAGTCTTAGGGTTTAGTCTTAGGGTTCAGTCGTAGGGTTAAGTCTCAGGGTTATGCCTTAGGGTTAAGTCTTATGTTTAAGTTAAGTCTTAGGTTTAAATCATAGGGTTAAGTCTTAGGGTTAAGTTTTAAGTTTAAGTCTTAGGGTTAAGTCTCAGGTTTAGTTTTTAAGGTTAAGTCACAAGGTTAAGTCTTAAGGTTAAGTCTTAATTATAAGTGTTAGGGTTAAGTCTTAAGGTTAAGTCTAAGGGTTAAGTCTCTAAGATTAAGTATTAGGTTTAAGTCTCAGGGTTAAGTCTTAGGGATAAGTCTTAAGGTTAAGTCTTAAATTCAAGTCCTAGGGTTAAGTTTTAAGGTTAAGTCTTAAGGTTAAGTCTCAGGGTTATGTCTTAGGGTTAAGTCTTAGGTTTAAGTCTCAGGGTTAAGTCTTAGGGTTAACTGTTAAGGTTAAGACCTAAATTTAAGTCTTAGGGTTAAGCCTTAAGGATAAGACGTAAATTTGAGTCTTAGCGTTAAATCTTAAGGTTATGTCTTACGGTTAAGTGTTAAGGTTAAGTCTTAGATTTAAGTGTTATGGTTATGTCTTAAGGTTAAGTCTTAGTGTTAAGTCTTAGGATTAAGTCTTAAGGTTAACTCATAAATCTAAATCTTAGGGTTAAATCTTTGTGTTAAGTCTTAAGGTTAAATCTTAAGTCCTAGGGTTTGAGTCTTAGGTTTAAGTCTTAAATTTAAGTCTTTGGGATACGTCTTAGGGTTAAGTGTCAGGGTTAAGATTTATGTTTAATTCTTAAGTTTACGTCTTAGGGTTAAGTCTAAAAGTTTAGTCTTAAATTTAAGTCTTAGTGTTGTCTTCGGTTAAGTTATAGTGTTAAGTCTTAGGGTTACATCCTAAGGTTCAGTCTTATATTAAATTCTCAGGGTTAAGTCTTAGGGATAAGTCTTAAGGTTAAGCCTTAGTATTATGTCTTAAGATTCAGTCTTAAATTTAAATCTTAATAATAAGTCTTAAGGTTAAGGTTTGGGGATAAGTCTTAGGGTTAAGTCTCAGGGATAAGTCTTAGGGTTAAGTCTCAGGGATAAGTCTTAGGGTTAAGTCTTAAGGTTAAATCTTAGGGTTAAGTCTTAAGGTTAAGTCTCAGGGTTAAGTCTTAGGTTAAGTATTAGTATTAAGTCTTAGGGTTAAGTCTTGTGGTTAAGTCCTAAATTTAAGTCTTAGGGTTATGTCTTAGGGATAAGTCTTAGGGTTAAGTCTTATGGTTAAGTCGTAAATTTAAGTCTTAGGGTTATGTCTTAGGGATAAGTCTTAAGGTGAAGTCTTAGGATCAGGTCTTAAGGTGAAGTCATTATGTTAATCCTTAGGGTTAAGTTTTAGGATTGTTTCTTAGGGTTAAGTCTTAATGTTAAGTGTCAGGTTAAGTCTTACAGTTAAGTCTTATGGTTACCTCTTAATGTTATGTCTTAGGGTTAAGTTATAAGGTTAAGTCTAAGGGTTAACTCCTAAGGTTAAGTGTTAAGTTTGAATATTAAAGTTAGGTCTTAAGGTTAAGACTTAGGGTTAAGTCTTATAGTTAAGTCTTTAGGGTTAAGTCTTAGGGTTAAGTTTTTGGCTTACGTCTTAGGGTAAAGTATTAAGGTTAAGTCTTAAACTTAAGTCTTAACGTCAAGTCTTAAGGTTGAGCCTTAAGGTTAAGTTTTAGGGTTACGTCTTAGGCTTAATTTTTATGGTTAAGTCTTAAGGTTAAGTTTTAGGGTTAAGTCTTCTAGTTAAGTCTTAGGGTTAAGTCTCAGGTTTATGTCTTACGGTTAAGTCTTAAGGTTATGTTTTAAGGTTTAGTCTTGTAGTTAAGACTTAACGGTAAATCTGAAGGTTAAGTCTCATGGTTAAGTCTTAGGGATAAGTCTCAGGGTTAAGGCTCAAGGTAAGGTCTCAAGGTTAAGTCCCAGGGTTAAGTCGTAAGGTTCTGTCTTAAGGCTGAGACTTAGGGTTAAGTCTTAAGGTTAAGTCTTATGGATTGAGTCTTAGGTTTACGTCTTAGAGTTAAGTCTTGGGGATATGGCTTAGGGTTAAGTCTCAGGGTTAAGTTTCAAGGCTAAGTTTCAATGTTCAGTCTCAGGGTTATGACTTAGGGTTAAGCATTAAGGTTAAGTCTTAGGTTTCAGTCTCAGGGTTATGTCTTGGGATTAAGTCTTAGGGTTAAGTCTTAGGGTTAAGTATTAAATTTAAGTCTTAGGGTTAATTCTTAGGGTTATGTCCTAAAGATCACGTCTTAAGGTTAAATCTTAGGGTTAGGTCTTAAGGTTAAGACTTAAGATTAAGTCTTAGAGTTATGTCTTAGGGTTAAGTCTTAAGGTTAAGACTTAGAGTTAAGTATTTAAGGTTACGTCTTAGGTTTATTGTCTTAGGGTTAAGTCTTAGGGTGTTGTCTTAAGGTTAAGTATTAATATTAAGTCTTAGGGTTAAAGTCATAAGATTTAATCTCAGGGTTAACTCTTATGGTTATGTCATAAGTTTAAGTCTTAATTTTAAGTCTTGGGGATAAATCCTTGGGTTAAGTCTCACGGTTAATCTCAGGGTTAAGACTTAGGGTTAAGTCTTAAGGTTAAGTCTTAGGGTTTAGTCTTAGGGTTCAGTCGTAGGGTTAAGTCTCAGGGTTATGCCTTAGGGTTAAGTCTTATGTTTAAGTTAAGTCTTAGGTTTAAATCATAGGGTTAAGTCTTAGGGTTAAGTTTTAAGTTTAAGTCTTAGGGTTAAGTCTCAGGTTTAGTTTTTAAGGTTAAGTCACAAGGTTAAGTCTTAAGGTTAAGTCTTAATTATAAGTGTTAGGGTTAAGTCTTAAGGTTAAGTCTAAGGGTTAAGTCTCTAAGATTAAGTATTAGGTTTAAGTCTCAGGGTTAAGTCTTAGGGATAAGTCTTAAGGTTAAGTCTTAAATTCAAGTCCTAGGGTTAAGTTTTAAGGTTAAGTCTTAAGGTTAAGTCTCAGGGTTATGTCTTAGGGTTAAGTCTTAGGTTTAAGTCTCAGGGTTAAGTCTTAGGGTTAACTGTTAAGGTTAAGACCTAAATTTAAGTCTTAGGGTTAAGCCTTAAGGATAAGACGTAAATTTGAGTCTTAGCGTTAAATCTTAAGGTTATGTCTTACGGTTAAGTGTTAAGGTTAAGTCTTAGATTTAAGTGTTATGGTTATGTCTTAAGGTTAAGTCTTAGTGTTAAGTCTTAGGATTAAGTCTTAAGGTTAACTCATAAATCTAAATCTTAGGGTTAAATCTTTGTGTTAAGTCTTAAGGTTAAATCTTAAGTCCTAGGGTTTGAGTCTTAGGTTTAAGTCTTAAATTTAAGTCTTTGGGATACGTCTTAGGGTTAAGTGTCAGGGTTAAGATTTATGTTTAATTCTTAAGTTTACCTCTTAGGGTTAAGTCTAAAAGTTTAGTCTTAAATTTAAGTCTTAGTGTCGTCTTCGGTTAAGTTATAGTGTTAAGTCTTAGGGTTACATCCTAAGGTTCAGTCTTATATTAAATTCTCAGGGTTAAGTCTTAGGGATAAGTCTTAAGGTTAAGCCTTAGTATTATGTCTTAAGATTCAGTCTTAAATTTAAATCTTAATAATAAGTCTTAAGGTTAAGGTTTGGGGATAAGTCTTAGGGTTAAGTCTCAGGGATAAGTCTTAGGGTTAAGTCTCAGGGATAAGTCTTAGGGTTAAGTCTTAAGGTTAAATCTTAGGGTTAAGTCTTAAGGTTAAGTCTCAGGGTTAAGTCTTAGGTTAAGTATTAGTATTAAGTCTTAGGGTTAAGTCTTGTGGTTAAGTCCTAAATTTAAGTCTTAGGGTTATGTCTTAGGGATAAGTCTTAGGGTTAAGTCTTATGGTTAAGTCGTAAATTTAAGTCTTAGGGTTATGTCTTAGGGATAAGTCTTAAGGTGAAGTCTTAGGATCAGGTCTTAAGGTGAAGTCATTATGTTAATCCTTAGGGTTAAGTTTTAGGATTGTTTCTTAGGGTTAAGTCTTAATGTTAAGTGTCAGGTTAAGTCTTACAGTTAAGTCTTATGGTTACCTCTTAATGTTATGTCTTAGGGTTAAGTTATAAGGTTAAGTCTAAGGGTTAACTCCTAAGGTTAAGTGTTAAGTTTGAATATTAAAGTTAGGTCTTAAGGTTAAGACTTAGGGTTAAGTCTTATAGTTAAGTCTTTAGGGTTAAGTCTTAGGGTTAAGTTTTTGGCTTACGTCTTAGGGTAAAGTATTAAGGTTAAGTCTTAAACTTAAGTCTTAACGTCAAGTCTTAAGGTTGAGCCTTAAGGTTAAGTTTTAGGGTTAAGTCTTAGGCTTAATTTTTATGGTTAAGTCTTAAGGTTAAGTTTTAGGGTTAAGTCTTCTAGTTAAGTCTTAGGGTTAAGTCTCAGGTTTATGTCTTACGGTTAAGTCTTAAGGTTATGTTTTAAGGTTTAGTCTTGTAGTTAAGACTTAACGGTAAATCTGAAGGTTAAGTCTCATGGTTAAGTCTTAGGGATAAGTCTCAGGGTTAAGGCTCAAGGTAAGGTCTCAAGGTTAAGTCCCAGGGTTAAGTCGTAAGGTTCTGTCTTAAGGCTGAGACTTAGGGTTAAGTCTTAAGGTTAAGTCTTATGGATTGAGTCTTAGGTTTACGTCTTAGAGTTAAGTCTTGGGGATATGGCTTAGGGTTAAGTCTCAGGGTTAAGTTTCAAGGCTAAGTTTCAATGTTCAGTCTCAGGGTTATGACTTAGGGTTAAGCATTAAGGTTAAGTCTTAGGTTTCAGTCTCAGGGTTATGTCTTGGGATTAAGTCTTAGGGTTAAGTCTTAGGGTTAAGTATTAAATTTAAGTCTTAGCGTTAATTCTTAGGGTTATGTCCTAAAGATCACGTCTTAAGGTTAAATCTTGGGGTTAGGTCTTAAGGTTAAGACTTAAGATTAAGTCTTAGAGTTATGTCTTAGGGTTAAGTCTTAAGGTTAAGACTTAGAGTTAAGTATTTAAGGTTACGTCTTAGGTTTATTGTCTTAGGGTTAAGTCTTAGGGTGTTGTCTTAAGGTTAAGTATTAATATTAAGTCTTAGGGTTAAAGTCATAAGATTTAATCTCAGGGTTAACTCTTATGGCTATGTCATAAGTTTAAGTCTTAATTTTAAGTCTTGGGGATAAATCCTTGGGTTAAGTCTCACGGTTAATCTCAGGGTTAAGACTTAGGGTTAAGTCTTAAGGTTAAGTCTTAGGGTTTAGTCTTAGGGTTCAGTCGTAGGGTTAAGTCTCAGGGTTATGCCTTAGGGTTAAGTCTTATGTTTAAGTTAAGTCTTAGGTTTAAATCATAGGGTTAAGTCTTAGGGTTAAGTTTTAAGTTTAAGTCTTAGGGTTAAGTCTCAGGTTTAGTTTTTAAGGTTAAGTCACAAGGTTAAGTCTTAAGGTTAAGTCTTAATTATAAGTGTTAGGGTTAAGTCTTAAGGTTAAGTCTAAGGGTTAAGTCTCTAAGATTAAGTATTAGGTTTAAGTCTCAGGGTTAAGTCTTAGGGATAAGTCTTAAGGTTAAGTCTTAAATTCAAGTCCTAGGGTTAAGTTTTAAGGTTAAGTCTTAAGGTTAAGTCTCAGGGTTATGTCTTAGGGTTAAGTCTTAGGTTTAAGTCTCAGGGTTAAGTCTTAGGGTTAACTGTTAAGGTTAAGACCTAAATTTAAGTCTTAGGGTTAAGCCTTAAGGATAAGACGTAAATTTGAGTCTTAGCGTTAAATCTTAAGGTTATGTCTTACGGTTAAGTGTTAAGGTTAAGTCTTAGATTTAAGTGTTATGGTTATGTCTTAAGGTTAAGTCTTAGTGTTAAGTCTTAGGATTAAGTCTTAAGGTTAACTCATAAATCTAAATCTTAGGGTTAAATCTTTGTGTTAAGTCTTAAGGTTAAATCTTAAGTCCTAGGGTTTGAGTCTTAGGTTTAAGTCTTAAATTTAAGTCTTTGGGATACGTCTTAGGGTTAAGTGTCAGGGTTAAGATTTATGTTTAATTCTTAAGTTTACGTCTTAGGGTTAAGTCTAAAAGTTTAGTCTTAAATTTAAGTCTTAGTGTTGTCTTCGGTTAAGTTATAGTGTTAAGTCTTAGGGTTACATCCTAAGGTTCAGTCTTATATTAAATTCTCAGGGTTAAGTCTTAGGGATAAGTCTTAAGGTTAAGCCTTAGTATTATGTCTTAAGATTCAGTCTTAAATTTAAATCTTAATAATAAGTCTTAAGGTTAAGGTTTGGGGATAAGTCTTAGGGTTAAGTCTCAGGGATAAGTCTTAGGGTTAAGTCTCAGGGATAAGTCTTAGGGTTAAGTCTTAAGGTTAAATCTTAGGGTTAAGTCTTAAGGTTAAGTCTCAGGGTTAAGTCTTAGGTTAAGTATTAGTATTAAGTCTTAGGGTTAAGTCTTGTGGTTAAGTCCTAAATTTAAGTCTTAGGGTTATGTCTTAGGGATAAGTCTTAGGGTTAAGTCTTATGGTTAAGTCGTAAATTTAAGTCTTAGGGTTATGTCTTAGGGATAAGTCTTAAGGTGAAGTCTTAGGATCAGGTCTTAAGGTGAAGTCATTATGTTAATCCTTAGGGTTAAGTTTTAGGATTGTTTCTTAGGGTTAAGTCTTAATGTTAAGTGTCAGGTTAAGTCTTACAGTTAAGTCTTATGGTTACCTCTTAATGTTATGTCTTAGGGTTAAGTTATAAGGTTAAGTCTAAGGGTTAACTCCTAAGGTTAAGTGTTAAGTTTGAATATTAAAGTTAGGTCTTAAGGTTAAGACTTAGGGTTAAGTCTTATAGTTAAGTCTTTAGGGTTAAGTCTTAGGGTTAAGTTTTTGGCTTACGTCTTAGGGTAAAGTATTAAGGTTAAGTCTTAAACTTAAGTCTTAACGTCAAGTCTTAAGGTTGAGCCTTAAGGTTAAGTTTTAGGGTTACGTCTTAGGCTTAATTTTTATGGTTAAGTCTTAAGGTTAAGTTTTAGGGTTAAGTCTTCTAGTTAAGTCTTAGGGTTAAGTCTCAGGTTTATGTCTTACGGTTAAGTCTTAAGGTTATGTTTTAAGGTTTAGTCTTGTAGTTAAGACTTAACGGTAAATCTGAAGGTTAAGTCTCATGGTTAAGTCTTAGGGATAAGTCTCAGGGTTAAGGCTCAAGGTAAGGTCTCAAGGTTAAGTCCCAGGGTTAAGTCGTAAGGTTCTGTCTTAAGGCTGAGACTTAGGGTTAAGTCTTAAGGTTAAGTCTTATGGATTGAGTCTTAGGTTTACGTCTTAGAGTTAAGTCTTGGGGATATGGCTTAGGGTTAAGTCTCAGGGTTAAGTTTCAAGGCTAAGTTTCAATGTTCAGTCTCAGGGTTATGACTTAGGGTTAAGCATTAAGGTTAAGTCTTAGGTTTCAGTCTCAGGGTTATGTCTTGGGATTAAGTCTTAGGGTTAAGTCTTAGGGTTAAGTATTAAATTTAAGTCTTAGGGTTAATTCTTAGGGTTATGTCCTAAAGATCACGTCTTAAGGTTAAATCTTAGGGTTAGGTCTTAAGGTTAAGACTTAAGATTAAGTCTTAGAGTTATGTCTTAGGGTTAAGTCTTAAGGTTAAGACTTAGAGTTAAGTATTTAAGGTTACGTCTTAGGTTTATTGTCTTAGGGTTAAGTCTTAGGGTGTTGTCTTAAGGTTAAGTATTAATATTAAGTCTTAGGGTTAAAGTCATAAGATTTAATCTCAGGGTTAACTCTTATGGTTATGTCATAAGTTTAAGTCTTAATTTTAAGTCTTGGGGATAAATCCTTGGGTTAAGTCTCACGGTTAATCTCAGGGTTAAGACTTAGGGTTAAGTCTTAAGGTTAAGTCTTAGGGTTTAGTCTTAGGGTTCAGTCGTAGGGTTAAGTCTCAGGGTTATGCCTTAGGGTTAAGTCTTATGTTTAAGTTAAGTCTTAGGTTTAAATCATAGGGTTAAGTCTTAGGGTTAAGTTTTAAGTTTAAGTCTTAGGGTTAAGTCTCAGGTTTAGTTTTTAAGGTTAAGTCACAAGGTTAAGTCTTAAGGTTAAGTCTTAATTATAAGTGTTAGGGTTAAGTCTTAAGGTTAAGTCTAAGGGTTAAGTCTCTAAGATTAAGTATTAGGTTTAAGTCTCAGGGTTAAGTCTTAGGGATAAGTCTTAAGGTTAAGTCTTAAATTCAAGTCCTAGGGTTAAGTTTTAAGGTTAAGTCTTAAGGTTAAGTCTCAGGGTTATGTCTTAGGGTTAAGTCTTAGGTTTAAGTCTCAGGGTTAAGTCTTAGGGTTAACTGTTAAGGTTAAGACCTAAATTTAAGTCTTAGGGTTAAGCCTTAAGGATAAGACGTAAATTTGAGTCTTAGCGTTAAATCTTAAGGTTATGTCTTACGGTTAAGTGTTAAGGTTAAGTCTTAGATTTAAGTGTTATGGTTATGTCTTAAGGTTAAGTCTTAGTGTTAAGTCTTAGGATTAAGTCTTAAGGTTAACTCATAAATCTAAATCTTAGGGTTAAATCTTTGTGTTAAGTCTTAAGGTTAAATCTTAAGTCCTAGGGTTTGAGTCTTAGGTTTAAGTCTTAAATTTAAGTCTTTGGGATACGTCTTAGGGTTAAGTGTCAGGGTTAAGATTTATGTTTAATTCTTAAGTTTACCTCTTAGGGTTAAGTCTAAAAGTTTAGTCTTAAATTTAAGTCTTAGTGTCGTCTTCGGTTAAGTTATAGTGTTAAGTCTTAGGGTTACATCCTAAGGTTCAGTCTTATATTAAATTCTCAGGGTTAAGTCTTAGGGATAAGTCTTAAGGTTAAGCCTTAGTATTATGTCTTAAGATTCAGTCTTAAATTTAAATCTTAATAATAAGTCTTAAGGTTAAGGTTTGGGGATAAGTCTTAGGGTTAAGTCTCAGGGATAAGTCTTAGGGTTAAGTCTCAGGGATAAGTCTTAGGGTTAAGTCTTAAGGTTAAATCTTAGGGTTAAGTCTTAAGGTTAAGTCTCAGGGTTAAGTCTTAGGTTAAGTATTAGTATTAAGTCTTAGGGTTAAGTCTTGTGGTTAAGTCCTAAATTTAAGTCTTAGGGTTATGTCTTAGGGATAAGTCTTAGGGTTAAGTCTTATGGTTAAGTCGTAAATTTAAGTCTTAGGGTTATGTCTTAGGGATAAGTCTTAAGGTGAAGTCTTAGGATCAGGTCTTAAGGTGAAGTCATTATGTTAATCCTTAGGGTTAAGTTTTAGGATTGTTTCTTAGGGTTAAGTCTTAATGTTAAGTGTCAGGTTAAGTCTTACAGTTAAGTCTTATGGTTACCTCTTAATGTTATGTCTTAGGGTTAAGTTATAAGGTTAAGTCTAAGGGTTAACTCCTAAGGTTAAGTGTTAAGTTTGAATATTAAAGTTAGGTCTTAAGGTTAAGACTTAGGGTTAAGTCTTATAGTTAAGTCTTTAGGGTTAAGTCTTAGGGTTAAGTTTTTGGCTTACGTCTTAGGGTAAAGTATTAAGGTTAAGTCTTAAACTTAAGTCTTAACGTCAAGTCTTAAGGTTGAGCCTTAAGGTTAAGTTTTAGGGTTAAGTCTTAGGCTTAATTTTTATGGTTAAGTCTTAAGGTTAAGTTTTAGGGTTAAGTCTTCTAGTTAAGTCTTAGGGTTAAGTCTCAGGTTTATGTCTTACGGTTAAGTCTTAAGGTTATGTTTTAAGGTTTAGTCTTGTAGTTAAGACTTAACGGTAAATCTGAAGGTTAAGTCTCATGGTTAAGTCTTAGGGATAAGTCTCAGGGTTAAGGCTCAAGGTAAGGTCTCAAGGTTAAGTCCCAGGGTTAAGTCGTAAGGTTCTGTCTTAAGGCTGAGACTTAGGGTTAAGTCTTAAGGTTAAGTCTTATGGATTGAGTCTTAGGTTTACGTCTTAGAGTTAAGTCTTGGGGATATGGCTTAGGGTTAAGTCTCAGGGTTAAGTTTCAAGGCTAAGTTTCAATGTTCAGTCTCAGGGTTATGACTTAGGGTTAAGCATTAAGGTTAAGTCTTAGGTTTCAGTCTCAGGGTTATGTCTTGGGATTAAGTCTTAGGGTTAAGTCTTAGGGTTAAGTATTAAATTTAAGTCTTAGGGTTAATTCTTAGGGTTATGTCCTAAAGATCACGTCTTAAGGTTAAATCTTAGGGTTAGGTCTTAAGGTTAAGACTTAAGATTAAGTCTTAGAGTTATGTCTTAGGGTTAAGTCTTAAGGTTAAGACTTAGAGTTAAGTATTTAAGGTTACGTCTTAGGTTTATTGTCTTAGGGTTAAGTCTTAGGGTGTTGTCTTAAGGTTAAGTATTAATATTAAGTCTTAGGGTTAAAGTCATAAGATTTAATCTCAGGGTTAACTCTTATGGTTATGTCATAAGTTTAAGTCTTAATTTTAAGTCTTGGGGATAAATCCTTGGGTTAAGTCTCACGGTTAATCTCAGGGTTAAGACTTAGGGTTAAGTCTTAAGGTTAAGTCTTAGGGTTTAGTCTTAGGGTTCAGTCGTAGGGTTAAGTCTCAGGGTTATGCCTTAGGGTTAAGTCTTATGTTTAAGTTAAGTCTTAGGTTTAAATCATAGGGTTAAGTCTTAGGGTTAAGTTTTAAGTTTAAGTCTTAGGGTTAAGTCTCAGGTTTAGTTTTTAAGGTTAAGTCACAAGGTTAAGTCTTAAGGTTAAGTCTTAATTATAAGTGTTAGGGTTAAGTCTTAAGGTTAAGTCTAAGGGTTAAGTCTCTAAGATTAAGTATTAGGTTTAAGTCTCAGGGTTAAGTCTTAGGGATAAGTCTTAAGGTTAAGTCTTAAATTCAAGTCCTAGGGTTAAGTTTTAAGGTTAAGTCTTAAGGTTAAGTCTCAGGGTTATGTCTTAGGGTTAAGTCTTAGGTTTAAGTCTCAGGGTTAAGTCTTAGGGTTAACTGTTAAGGTTAAGACCTAAATTTAAGTCTTAGGGTTAAGCCTTAAGGATAAGACGTAAATTTGAGTCTTAGCGTTAAATCTTAAGGTTATGTCTTACGGTTAAGTGTTAAGGTTAAGTCTTAGATTTAAGTGTTATGGTTATGTCTTAAGGTTAAGTCTTAGTGTTAAGTCTTAGGATTAAGTCTTAAGGTTAACTCATAAATCTAAATCTTAGGGTTAAATCTTTGTGTTAAGTCTTAAGGTTAAATCTTAAGTCCTAGGGTTTGAGTCTTAGGTTTAAGTCTTAAATTTAAGTCTTTGGGATACGTCTTAGGGTTAAGTGTCAGGGTTAAGATTTATGTTTAATTCTTAAGTTTACGTCTTAGGGTTAAGTCTAAAAGTTTAGTCTTAAATTTAAGTCTTAGTGTTGTCTTCGGTTAAGTTATAGTGTTAAGTCTTAGGGTTACATCCTAAGGTTCAGTCTTATATTAAATTCTCAGGGTTAAGTCTTAGGGATAAGTCTTAAGGTTAAGCCTTAGTATTATGTCTTAAGATTCAGTCTTAAATTTAAATCTTAATAATAAGTCTTAAGGTTAAGGTTTGGGGATAAGTCTTAGGGTTAAGTCTCAGGGATAAGTCTTAGGGTTAAGTCTCAGGGATAAGTCTTAGGGTTAAGTCTTAAGGTTAAATCTTAGGGTTAAGTCTTAAGGTTAAGTCTCAGGGTTAAGTCTTAGGTTAAGTATTAGTATTAAGTCTTAGGGTTAAGTCTTGTGGTTAAGTCCTAAATTTAAGTCTTAGGGTTATGTCTTAGGGATAAGTCTTAGGGTTAAGTCTTATGGTTAAGTCGTAAATTTAAGTCTTAGGGTTATGTCTTAGGGATAAGTCTTAAGGTGAAGTCTTAGGATCAAGTCTTAAGGTGAAGTCATTATGTTAATCCTTAGGGTTAAGTTTTAGGATTGTTTCTTAGGGTTAAGTCTTAATGTTAAGTGTCAGGTTAAGTCTTACAGTTAAGTCTTATGGTTACCTCTTAATGTTATGTCTTAGGGTTAAGTTATAAGGTTAAGTCTAAGGGTTAACTCCTAAGGTTAAGTGTTAAGTTTGAATATTAAAGTTAGGTCTTAAGGTTAAGACTTAGGGTTAAGTCTTATAGTTAAGTCTTTAGGGTTAAGTCTTAGGGTTAAGTTTTTGGCTTACGTCTTAGGGTAAAGTATTAAGGTTAAGTCTTAAACTTAAGTCTTAACGTCAAGTCTTAAGGTTGAGCCTTAAGGTTAAGTTTTAGGGTTAAGTCTTAGGCTTAATTTTTATGGTTAAGTCTTAAGGTTAAGTTTTAGGGTTAAGTCTTCTAGTTAAGTCTTAGGGTTAAGTCTCAGGTTTATGTCTTACGGTTAAGTCTTAAGGTTATGTTTTAAGGTTTAGTCTTGTAGTTAAGACTTAACGGTAAATCTGAAGGTTAAGTCTCATGGTTAAGTCTTAGGGATAAGTCTCAGGGTTAAGGCTCAAGGTAAGGTCTCAAGGTTAAGTCCCAGGGTTAAGTCGTAAGGTTCTGTCTTAAGGCTGAGACTTAGGGTTAAGTCTTAAGGTTAAGTCTTATGGATTGAGTCTTAGGTTTACGTCTTAGAGTTAAGTCTTGGGGATATGGCTTAGGGTTAAGTCTCAGGGTTAAGTTTCAAGGCTAAGTTTCAATGTTCAGTCTCAGGGTTATGACTTAGGGTTAAGCATTAAGGTTAAGTCTTAGGTTTCAGTCTCAGGGTTATGTCTTGGGATTAAGTCTTAGGGTTAAGTCTTAGGGTTAAGTATTAAATTTAAGTCTTAGCGTTAATTCTTAGGGTTATGTCCTAAAGATCACGTCTTAAGGTTAAATCTTAGGGTTAGGTCTTAAGGTTAAGACTTAAGATTAAGTCTTAGAGTTATGTCTTAGGGTTAAGTCTTAAGGTTAAGACTTAGAGTTAAGTATTTAAGGTTACGTCTTAGGTTTATTGTCTTAGGGTTAAGTCTTAGGGTGTTGTCTTAAGGTTAAGTATTAATATTAAGTCTTAGGGTTAAAGTCATAAGATTTAATCTCAGGGTTAACTCTTATGGTTATGTCATAAGTTTAAGTCTTAATTTTAAGTCTTGGGGATAAATCCTTGGGTTAAGTCTCACGGTTAATCTCAGGGTTAAGACTTAGGGTTAAGTCTTAAGGTTAAGTCTTAGGGTTTAGTCTTAGGGTTCAGTCGTAGGGTTAAGTCTCAGGGTTATGCCTTAGGGTTAAGTCTTATGTTTAAGTTAAGTCTTAGGTTTAAATCATAGGGTTAAGTCTTAGGGTTAAGTTTTAAGTTTAAGTCTTAGGGTTAAGTCTCAGGTTTAGTTTTTAAGGTTAAGTCACAAGGTTAAGTCTTAAGGTTAAGTCTTAATTATAAGTGTTAGGGTTAAGTCTTAAGGTTAAGTCTAAGGGTTAAGTCTCTAAGATTAAGTATTAGGTTTAAGTCTCAGGGTTAAGTCTTAGGGATAAGTCTTAAGGTTAAGTCTTAAATTCAAGTCCTAGGGTTAAGTTTTAAGGTTAAGTCTTAAGGTTAAGTCTCAGGGTTATGTCTTAGGGTTAAGTCTTAGGTTTAAGTCTCAGGGTTAAGTCTTAGGGTTAACTGTTAAGGTTAAGACCTAAATTTAAGTCTTAGGGTTAAGCCTTAAGGATAAGACGTAAATTTGAGTCTTAGCGTTAAATCTTAAGGTTATGTCTTACGGTTAAGTGTTAAGGTTAAGTCTTAGATTTAAGTGTTATGGTTATGTCTTAAGGTTAAGTCTTAGTGTTAAGTCTTAGGATTAAGTCTTAAGGTTAACTCATAAATCTAAATCTTAGGGTTAAATCTTTGTGTTAAGTCTTAAGGTTAAATCTTAAGTCCTAGGGTTTGAGTCTTAGGTTTAAGTCTTAAATTTAAGTCTTTGGGATACGTCTTAGGGTTAAGTGTCAGGGTTAAGATTTATGTTTAATTCTTAAGTTTACGTCTTAGGGTTAAGTCTAAAAGTTTAGTCTTAAATTTAAGTCTTAGTGTTGTCTTCGGTTAAGTTATAGTGTTAAGTCTTAGGGTTACATCCTAAGGTTCAGTCTTATATTAAATTCTCAGGGTTAAGTCTTAGGGATAAGTCTTAAGGTTAAGCCTTAGTATTATGTCTTAAGATTCAGTCTTAAATTTAAATCTTAATAATAAGTCTTAAGGTTAAGGTTTGGGGATAAGTCTTAGGGTTAAGTCTCAGGGATAAGTCTTAGGGTTAAGTCTCAGGGATAAGTCTTAGGGTTAAGTCTTAAGGTTAAATCTTAGGGTTAAGTCTTAAGGTTAAGTCTCAGGGTTAAGTCTTAGGTTAAGTATTAGTATTAAGTCTTAGGGTTAAGTCTTGTGGTTAAGTCCTAAATTTAAGTCTTAGGGTTATGTCTTAGGGATAAGTCTTAGGGTTAAGTCTTATGGTTAAGTCGTAAATTTAAGTCTTAGGGTTATGTCTTAGGGATAAGTCTTAAGGTGAAGTCTTAGGATCAAGTCTTAAGGTGAAGTCATTATGTTAATCCTTAGGGTTAAGTTTTAGGATTGTTTCTTAGGGTTAAGTCTTAATGTTAAGTGTCAGGTTAAGTCTTACAGTTAAGTCTTATGGTTACCTCTTAATGTTATGTCTTAGGGTTAAGTTATAAGGTTAAGTCTAAGGGTTAACTCCTAAGGTTAAGTGTTAAGTTTGAATATTAAAGTTAGGTCTTAAGGTTAAGACTTAGGGTTAAGTCTTATAGTTAAGTCTTTAGGGTTAAGTCTTAGGGTTAAGTTTTTGGCTTACGTCTTAGGGTAAAGTATTAAGGTTAAGTCTTAAACTTAAGTCTTAACGTCAAGTCTTAAGGTTGAGCCTTAAGGTTAAGTTTTAGGGTTAAGTCTTAGGCTTAATTTTTATGGTTAAGTCTTAAGGTTAAGTTTTAGGGTTAAGTCTTCTAGTTAAGTCTTAGGGTTAAGTCTCAGGTTTATGTCTTACGGTTAAGTCTTAAGGTTATGTTTTAAGGTTTAGTCTTGTAGTTAAGACTTAACGGTAAATCTGAAGGTTAAGTCTCATGGTTAAGTCTTAGGGATAAGTCTCAGGGTTAAGGCTCAAGGTAAGGTCTCAAGGTTAAGTCCCAGGGTTAAGTCGTAAGGTTCTGTCTTAAGGCTGAGACTTAGGGTTAAGTCTTAAGGTTAAGTCTTATGGATTGAGTCTTAGGTTTACGTCTTAGAGTTAAGTCTTGGGGATATGGCTTAGGGTTAAGTCTCAGGGTTAAGTTTCAAGGCTAAGTTTCAATGTTAAGTCTCAGGGTTATGACTTAGGGTTAAGCATTAAAGTTAAGTCTTAGGTTTCAGTCTCAGGGTTATGTCTTAGGATTAAGTCTTAGGGTTAAGTCTTAGGGTTAAGTATTAAATTTAAGTCTTAGCGTTAATTCTTAGGGTTATGTCCTAAAGATCACGTCTTAAGGTTAAATCTTGGGGTTAGGTCTTAAGGTTAAGACTTAAGATTAAGTCTTAGAGTTATGTCTTAGGGTTAAGTCTTAAGGTTAAGACTTAGAGTTAAGTATTTAAGGTTACGTCTTAGGTTTATTGTCTTAGGGTTAAGTCTTAGGGTGTTGTCTTAAGGTTAAGTATTAATATTAAGTCTTAGGGTTAAAGTCATAAGATTTAATCTCAGGGTTAACTCTTATGGCTATGTCATAAGTTTAAGTCTTAATTTTAAGTCTTGGGGATAAATCCTTGGGTTAAGTCTCACGGTTAATCTCAGGGTTAAGACTTAGGGTTAAGTCTTAAGGTTAAGTCTTAGGGTTTAGTCTTAGGGTTCAGTCGTAGGGTTAAGTCTCAGGGTTATGCCTTAGGGTTAAGTCTTATGTTTAAGTTAAGTCTTAGGTTTAAATCATAGGGTTAAGTCTTAGGGTTAAGTTTTAAGTTTAAGTCTTAGGGTTAAGTCTCAGGTTTAGTTTTTAAGGTTAAGTCACAAGGTTAAGTCTTAAGGTTAAGTCTTAATTATAAGTGTTAGGGTTAAGTCTTAAGGTTAAGTCTAAGGGTTAAGTCTCTAAGATTAAGTATTAGGTTTAAGTCTCAGGGTTAAGTCTTAGGGATAAGTCTTAAGGTTAAGTCTTAAATTCAAGTCCTAGGGTTAAGTTTTAAGGTTAAGTCTTAAGGTTAAGTCTCAGGGTTATGTCTTAGGGTTAAGTCTTAGGTTTAAGTCTCAGGGTTAAGTCTTAGGGTTAACTGTTAAGGTTAAGACCTAAATTTAAGTCTTAGGGTTAAGCCTTAAGGATAAGACGTAAATTTGAGTCTTAGCGTTAAATCTTAAGGTTATGTCTTACGGTTAAGTGTTAAGGTTAAGTCTTAGATTTAAGTGTTATGGTTATGTCTTAAGGTTAAGTCTTAGTGTTAAGTCTTAGGATTAAGTCTTAAGGTTAACTCATAAATCTAAATCTTAGGGTTAAATCTTTGTGTTAAGTCTTAAGGTTAAATCTTAAGTCCTAGGGTTTGAGTCTTAGGTTTAAGTCTTAAATTTAAGTCTTTGGGATACGTCTTAGGGTTAAGTGTCAGGGTTAAGATTTATGTTTAATTCTTAAGTTTACGTCTTAGGGTTAAGTCTAAAAGTTTAGTCTTAAATTTAAGTCTTAGTGTTGTCTTCGGTTAAGTTATAGTGTTAAGTCTTAGGGTTACATCCTAAGGTTCAGTCTTATATTAAATTCTCAGGGTTAAGTCTTAGGGATAAGTCTTAAGGTTAAGCCTTAGTATTATGTCTTAAGATTCAGTCTTAAATTTAAATCTTAATAATAAGTCTTAAGGTTAAGGTTTGGGGATAAGTCTTAGGGTTAAGTCTCAGGGATAAGTCTTAGGGTTAAGTCTCAGGGATAAGTCTTAGGGTTAAGTCTTAAGGTTAAATCTTAGGGTTAAGTCTTAAGGTTAAGTCTCAGGGTTAAATCTTAGGTTAAGTATTAGTATTAAGTCTTAGGGTTAAGTCTTGTGGTTAAGTCCTAAATTTAAGTCTTAGGGTTATGTCTTAGGGATAAGTCTTAGGGTTAAGTCTTATGGTTAAGTCGTAAATTTAAGTCTTAGGGTTATGTCTTAGGGATAAGTCTTAAGGTGAAGTCTTAGGATCAGGTCTTAAGGTGAAGTCATTATGTTAATCCTTAGGGTTAAGTTTTAGGATTGTTTCTTAGGGTTAAGTCTTAATGTTAAGTGTCAGGTTAAGTCTTACAGTTAAGTCTTATGGTTACCTCTTAATGTTATGTCTTAGGGTTAAGTTATAAGGTTAAGTCTAAGGGTTAACTCCTAAGGTTAAGTGTTAAGTTTGAATATTAAAGTTAGGTCTTAAGGTTAAGACTTAGGGTTAAGTCTTATAGTTAAGTCTTTAGGGTTAAGTCTTAGGGTTAAGTTTTTGGCTTACGTCTTAGGGTAAAGTATTAAGGTTAAGTCTTAAACTTAAGTCTTAACGTCAAGTCTTAAGGTTGAGCCTTAAGGTTAAGTTTTAGGGTTAAGTCTTAGGCTTAATTTTTATGGTTAAGTCTTAAGGTTAAGTTTTAGGGTTAAGTCTTCTAGTTAAGTCTTAGGGTTAAGTCTCAGGTTTATGTCTTACGGTTAAGTCTTAAGGTTATGTTTTAAGGTTTAGTCTTGTAGTTAAGACTTAACGGTAAATCTGAAGGTTAAGTCTCATGGTTAAGTCTTAGGGATAAGTCTCAGGGTTAAGGCTCAAGGTAAGGTCTCAAGGTTAAGTCCCAGGGTTAAGTCGTAAGGTTCTGTCTTAAGGCTGAGACTTAGGGTTAAGTCTTAAGGTTAAGTCTTATGGATTGAGTCTTAGGTTTACGTCTTAGAGTTAAGTCTTGGGGATATGGCTTAGGGTTAAGTCTCAGGGTTAAGTTTCAAGGCTAAGTTTCAATGTTCAGTCTCAGGGTTATGACTTAGGGTTAAGCATTAAGGTTAAGTCTTAGGTTTCAGTCTCAGGGTTATGTCTTGGGATTAAGTCTTAGGGTTAAGTCTTAGGGTTAAGTATTAAATTTAAGTCTTAGGGTTAATTCTTAGGGTTATGTCCTAAAGATCACGTCTTAAGGTTAAATCTTAGGGTTAGGTCTTAAGGTTAAGACTTAAGATTAAGTCTTAGAGTTATGTCTTAGGGTGTTGTCTTAAGGTTAAGTATTAATATTAAGTCTTAGGGTTAAAGTCATAAGATTTAATCTCAGGGTTAACTCTTATGGTTATGTCATAAGTTTAAGTCTTAATTTTAAGTCTTGGGGATAAATCCTTGGGTTAAGTCTCACGGTTAATCTCAGGGTTAAGACTTAGGGTTAAGTCTTAAGGTTAAGTCTTAGGGTTTAGTCTTAGGGTTCAGTCGTAGGGTTAAGTCTCAGGGTTATGCCTTAGGGTTAAGTCTTATGTTTAAGTTAAGTCTTAGGTTTAAATCATAGGGTTAAGTCTTAGGGTTAAGTTTTAAGTTTAAGTCTTAGGGTTAAGTCTCAGGTTTAGTTTTTAAGGTTAAGTCACAAGGTTAAGTCTTAAGGTTAAGTCTTAATTATAAGTGTTAGGGTTAAGTCTTAAGGTTAAGTCTAAGGGTTAAGTCTCTAAGATTAAGTATTAGGTTTAAGTCTCAGGGTTAAGTCTTAGGGATAAGTCTTAAGGTTAAGTCTTAAATTCAAGTCCTAGGGTTAAGTTTTAAGGTTAAGTCTTAAGGTTAAGTCTCAGGGTTATGTCTTAGGGTTAAGTCTTAGGTTTAAGTCTCAGGGTTAAGTCTTAGGGTTAACTGTTAAGGTTAAGACCTAAATTTAAGTCTTAGGGTTAAGCCTTAAGGATAAGACGTAAATTTGAGTCTTAGCGTTAAATCTTAAGGTTATGTCTTACGGTTAAGTGTTAAGGTTAAGTCTTAGATTTAAGTGTTATGGTTATGTCTTAAGGTTAAGTCTTAATGTTAAGTCTTAGGATTAAGTCTTAAGGTTAACTCATAAATCTAAATCTTAGGGTTAAATCTTTGTGTTAAGTCTTAAGGTTAAATCTTAAGTCCTAGGGTTTGAGTCTTAGGTTTAAGTCTTAAATTTAAGTCTTTGGGATACGTCTTAGGGTTAAGTGTCAGGGTTAAGATTTATGTTTAATTCTTAAGTTTACGTCTTAGGGTTAAGTCTAAAAGTTTAGTCTTAAATTTAAGTCTTAGTGTCGTCTTCGGTTAAGTTATAGTGTTAAGTCTTAGGGTTACATCCTAAGGTTCAGTCTTATATTAAATTCTCAGGGTTAAGTCTTAGGGATAAGTCTTAAGGTTAAGCCTTAGTATTATGTCTTAAGATTCAGTCTTAAATTTAAATCTTAATAATAAGTCTTAAGGTTAAGGTTTGGGGATAAGTCTTAGGGTTAAGTCTCAGGGATAAGTCTTAGGGTTAAGTCTCAGGGATAAGTCTTAGGGTTAAGTCTTAAGGTTAAATCTTAGGGTTAAGTCTTAAGGTTAAGTCTCAGGGTTAAGTCTTAGGTTAAGTATTAGTATTAAGTCTTAGGGTTAAGTCTTGTGGTTAAGTCCTAAATTTAAGTCTTAGGGTTATGTCTTAGGGATAAGTCTTAGGGTTAAGTCTTATGGTTAAGTCGTAAATTTAAGTCTTAGGGTTATGTCTTAGGGATAAGTCTTAAGGTGAAGTCTTAGGATCAGGTCTTAAGGTGAAGTCATTATGTTAATCCTTAGGGTTAAGTTTTAGGATTGTTTCTTAGGGTTAAGTCTTAATGTTAAGTGTCAGGTTAAGTCTTACAGTTAAGTCTTATGGTTACCTCTTAATGTTATGTCTTAGGGTTAAGTTATAAGGTTAAGTCTAAGGGTTAACTCCTAAGGTTAAGTGTTAAGTTTGAATATTAAAGTTAGGTCTTAAGGTTAAGACTTAGGGTTAAGTCTTATAGTTAAGTCTTTAGGGTTAAGTCTTAGGGTTAAGTTTTTGGCTTACGTCTTAGGGTAAAGTATTAAGGTTAAGTCTTAAACTTAAGTCTTAACGTCAAGTCTTAAGGTTGAGCCTTAAGGTTAAGTTTTAGGGTTAAGTCTTAGGCTTAATTTTTATGGTTAAGTCTTAAGGTTAAGTTTTAGGGTTAAGTCTTCTAGTTAAGTCTTAGGGTTAAGTCTCAGGTTTATGTCTTACGGTTAAGTCTTAAGGTTATGTTTTAAGGTTTAGTCTTGTAGTTAAGACTTAACGGTAAATCTGAAGGTTAAGTCTCATGGTTAAGTCTTAGGGATAAGTCTCAGGGTTAAGGCTCAAGGTAAGGTCTCAAGGTTAAGTCCCAGGGTTAAGTCGTAAGGTTCTGTCTTAAGGCTGAGACTTAGGGTTAAGTCTTAAGGTTAAGTCTTATGGATTGAGTCTTAGGTTTACGTCTTAGAGTTAAGTCTTGGGGATATGGCTTAGGGTTAAGTCTCAGGGTTAAGTTTCAAGGCTAAGTTTCAATGTTCAGTCTCAGGGTTATGACTTAGGGTTAAGCATTAAGGTTAAGTCTTAGGTTTCAGTCTCAGGGTTATGTCTTGGGATTAAGTCTTAGGGTTAAGTCTTAGGGTTAAGTATTAAATTTAAGTCTTAGGGTTAATTCTTAGGGTTATGTCCTAAAGATCACGTCTTAAGGTTAAATCTTAGGGTTAGGTCTTAAGGTTAAGACTTAAGATTAAGTCTTAGAGTTATGTCTTAGGGTTAAGTCTTAAGGTTAAGACTTAGAGTTAAGTATTTAAGGTTACGTCTTAGGTTTATTGTCTTAGGGTTAAGTCTTAGGGTGTTGTCTTAAGGTTAAGTATTAATATTAAGTCTTAGGGTTAAAGTCATAAGATTTAATCTCAGGGTTAACTCTTATGGTTATGTCATAAGTTTAAGTCTTAATTTTAAGTCTTGGGGATAAATCCTTGGGTTAAGTCTCACGGTTAATCTCAGGGTTAAGACTTAGGGTTAAGTCTTAAGGTTAAGTCTTAGGGTTTAGTCTTAGGGTTCAGTCGTAGGGTTAAGTCTCAGGGTTATGCCTTAGGGTTAAGTCTTATGTTTAAGTTAAGTCTTAGGTTTAAATCATAGGGTTAAGTCTTAGGGTTAAGTTTTAAGTTTAAGTCTTAGGGTTAAGTCTCAGGTTTAGTTTTTAAGGTTAAGTCACAAGGTTAAGTCTTAAGGTTAAGTCTTAATTATAAGTGTTAGGGTTAAGTCTTAAGGTTAAGTCTAAGGGTTAAGTCTCTAAGATTAAGTATTAGGTTTAAGTCTCAGGGTTAAGTCTTAGGGATAAGTCTTAAGGTTAAGTCTTAAATTCAAGTCCTAGGGTTAAGTTTTAAGGTTAAGTCTTAAGGTTAAGTCTCAGGGTTATGTCTTAGGGTTAAGTCTTAGGTTTAAGTCTCAGGGTTAAGTCTTAGGGTTAACTGTTAAGGTTAAGACCTAAATTTAAGTCTTAGGGTTAAGCCTTAAGGATAAGACGTAAATTTGAGTCTTAGCGTTAAATCTTAAGGTTATGTCTTACGGTTAAGTGTTAAGGTTAAGTCTTAGATTTAAGTGTTATGGTTATGTCTTAAGGTTAAGGCTTAGTGTTAAGTCTTAGGATTAAGTCTTAAGGTTAACTCATAAATCTAAATCTTAGGGTTAAATCTTTGTGTTAAGTCTTAAGGTTAAATCTTAAGTCCTAGGGTTTGAGTCTTAGGTTTAAGTCTTAAATTTAAGTCTTTGGGATACGTCTTAGGGTTAAGTGTCAGGGTTAAGATTTATGTTTAATTCTTAAGTTTACGTCTTAGGGTTAAGTCTAAAAGTTTAGTCTTAAATTTAAGTCTTAGTGTTGTCTTCGGTTAAGTTATAGTGTTAAGTCTTAGGGTTACATCCTAAGGTTCAGTCTTATATTAAATTCTCAGGGTTAAGTCTTAGGGATAAGTCTTAAGGTTAAGCCTTAGTATTATGTCTTAAGATTCAGTCTTAAATTTAAATCTTAATAATAAGTCTTAAGGTTAAGGTTTGGGGATAAGTCTTAGGGTTAAGTCTCAGGGATAAGTCTTAGGGTTAAGTCTCAGGGATAAGTCTTAGGGTTAAGTCTTAAGGTTAAATCTTAGGGTTAAGTCTTAAGGTTAAGTCTCAGGGTTAAGTCTTAGGTTAAGTATTAGTATTAAGTCTTAGGGTTAAGTCTTGTGGTTAAGTCCTAAATTTAAGTCTTAGGGTTATGTCTTAGGGATAAGTCTTAGGGTTAAGTCTTATGGTTAAGTCGTAAATTTAAGTCTTAGGGTTATGTCTTAGGGATAAGTCTTAAGGTGAAGTCTTAGGATCAAGTCTTAAGGTGAAGTCATTATGTTAATCCTTAGGGTTAAGTTTTAGGATTGTTTCTTAGGGTTAAGTCTTAATGTTAAGTGTCAGGTTAAGTCTTACAGTTAAGTCTTATGGTTACCTCTTAATGTTATGTCTTAGGGTTAAGTTATAAGGTTAAGTCTAAGGGTTAACTCCTAAGGTTAAGTGTTAAGTTTGAATATTAAAGTTAGGTCTTAAGGTTAAGACTTAGGGTTAAGTCTTATAGTTAAGTCTTTAGGGTTAAGTCTTAGGGTTAAGTTTTTGGCTTACGTCTTAGGGTAAAGTATTAAGGTTAAGTCTTAAACTTAAGTCTTAACGTCAAGTCTTAAGGTTGAGCCTTAAGGTTAAGTTTTAGGGTTAAGTCTTAGGCTTAATTTTTATGGTTAAGTCTTAAGGTTAAGTTTTAGGGTTAAGTCTTCTAGTTAAGTCTTAGGGTTAAGTCTCAGGTTTATGTCTTACGGTTAAGTCTTAAGGTTATGTTTTAAGGTTTAGTCTTGTAGTTAAGACTTAACGGTAAATCTGAAGGTTAAGTCTCATGGTTAAGTCTTAGGGATAAGTCTCAGGGTTAAGGCTCAAGGTAAGGTCTCAAGGTTAAGTCCCAGGGTTAAGTCGTAAGGTTCTGTCTTAAGGCTGAGACTTAGGGTTAAGTCTTAAGGTTAAGTCTTATGGATTGAGTCTTAGGTTTACGTCTTAGAGTTAAGTCTTGGGGATATGGCTTAGGGTTAAGTCTCAGGGTTAAGTTTCAAGGCTAAGTTTCAATGTTAAGTCTCAGGGTTATGACTTAGGGTTAAGCATTAAAGTTAAGTCTTAGGTTTCAGTCTCAGGGTTATGTCTTAGGATTAAGTCTTAGGGTTAAGTCTTAGGGTTAAGTATTAAATTTAAGTCTTAGCGTTAATTCTTAGGGTTATGTCCTAAAGATCACGTCTTAAGGTTAAATCTTGGGGTTAGGTCTTAAGGTTAAGACTTAAGATTAAGTCTTAGAGTTATGTCTTAGGGTTAAGTCTTAAGGTTAAGACTTAGAGTTAAGTATTTAAGGTTACGTCTTAGGTTTATTGTCTTAGGGTTAAGTCTTAGGGTGTTGTCTTAAGGTTAAGTATTAATATTAAGTCTTAGGGTTAAAGTCATAAGATTTAATCTCAGGGTTAACTCTTATGGCTATGTCATAAGTTTAAGTCTTAATTTTAAGTCTTGGGGATAAATCCTTGGGTTAAGTCTCACGGTTAATCTCAGGGTTAAGACTTAGGGTTAAGTCTTAAGGTTAAGTCTTAGGGTTTAGTCTTAGGGTTCAGTCGTAGGGTTAAGTCTCAGGGTTATGCCTTAGGGTTAAGTCTTATGTTTAAGTTAAGTCTTAGGTTTAAATCATAGGGTTAAGTCTTAGGGTTAAGTTTTAAGTTTAAGTCTTAGGGTTAAGTCTCAGGTTTAGTTTTTAAGGTTAAGTCACAAGGTTAAGTCTTAAGGTTAAGTCTTAATTATAAGTGTTAGGGTTAAGTCTTAAGGTTAAGTCTAAGGGTTAAGTCTCTAAGATTAAGTATTAGGTTTAAGTCTCAGGGTTAAGTCTTAGGGATAAGTCTTAAGGTTAAGTCTTAAATTCAAGTCCTAGGGTTAAGTTTTAAGGTTAAGTCTTAAGGTTAAGTCTCAGGGTTATGTCTTAGGGTTAAGTCTTAGGTTTAAGTCTCAGGGTTAAGTCTTAGGGTTAACTGTTAAGGTTAAGACCTAAATTTAAGTCTTAGGGTTAAGCCTTAAGGATAAGACGTAAATTTGAGTCTTAGCGTTAAATCTTAAGGTTATGTCTTACGGTTAAGTGTTAAGGTTAAGTCTTAGATTTAAGTGTTATGGTTATGTCTTAAGGTTAAGTCTTAGTGTTAAGTCTTAGGATTAAGTCTTAAGGTTAACTCATAAATCTAAATCTTAGGGTTAAATCTTTGTGTTAAGTCTTAAGGTTAAATCTTAAGTCCTAGGGTTTGAGTCTTAGGTTTAAGTCTTAAATTTAAGTCTTTGGGATACGTCTTAGGGTTAAGTGTCAGGGTTAAGATTTATGTTTAATTCTTAAGTTTACGTCTTAGGGTTAAGTCTAAAAGTTTAGTCTTAAATTTAAGTCTTAGTGTTGTCTTCGGTTAAGTTATAGTGTTAAGTCTTAGGGTTACATCCTAAGGTTCAGTCTTATATTAAATTCTCAGGGTTAAGTCTTAGGGATAAGTCTTAAGGTTAAGCCTTAGTATTATGTCTTAAGATTCAGTCTTAAATTTAAATCTTAATAATAAGCCTTAAGGTTAAGGTTTGGGGATAAGTCTTAGGGTTAAGTCTCAGGGATAAGTCTTAGGGTTAAGTCTCAGGGATAAGTCTTAGGGTTAAGTCTTAAGGTTAAATCTTAGGGTTAAGTCTTAAGGTTAAGTCTCAGGGTTAAGTCTTAGGTTAAGTATTAGTATTAAGTCTTAGGGTTAAGTCTTGTGGTTAAGTCCTAAATTTAAGTCTTAGGGTTATGTCTTAGGGATAAGTCTTAGGGTTAAGTCTTATGGTTAAGTCGTAAATTTAAGTCTTAGGGTTATGTCTTAGGGATAAGTCTTAAGGTGAAGTCTTAGGATCAAGTCTTAAGGTGAAGTCATTATGTTAATCCTTAGGGTTAAGTTTTAGGATTGTTTCTTAGGGTTAAGTCTTAATGTTAAGTGTCAGGTTAAGTCTTACAGTTAAGTCTTATGGTTACCTCTTAATGTTATGTCTTAGGGTTAAGTTATAAGGTTAAGTCTAAGGGTTAACTCCTAAGGTTAAGTGTTAAGTTTGAATATTAAAGTTAGGTCTTAAGGTTAAGACTTAGGGTTAAGTCTTATAGTTAAGTCTTTAGGGTTAAGTCTTAGGGTTAAGTTTTTGGCTTACGTCTTAGGGTAAAGTATTAAGGTTAAGTCTTAACCTTAAGTCTTAACGTCAAGTCTTAAGGTTGAGCCTTAAGGTTAAGTTTTAGGGTTAAGTCTTAGGCTTAATTTTTATGGTTAAGTCTTAAGGTTAAGTTTTAGGGTTAAGTCTTCTAGTTAAGTCTTAGGGTTAAGTCTCAGGTTTATGTCTTACGGTTAAGTCTTAAGGTTATGTTTTAAGGTTTAGTCTTGTAGTTAAGACTTAACGGTAAATCTGAAGGTTAAGTCTCATGGTTAAGTCTTAGGGATAAGTCTCAGGGTTAAGGCTCAAGGTAAGGTCTCAAGGTTAAGTCCCAGGGTTAAGTCGTAAGGTTCTGTCTTAAGGCTGAGACTTAGGGTTAAGTCTTAAGGTTAAGTCTTATGGATTGAGTCTTAGGTTTACGTCTTAGAGTTAAGTCTTGGGGATATGGCTTAGGGTTAAGTCTCAGGGTTAAGTTTCAAGGCTAAGTTTCAATGTTAAGTCTCAGGGTTATGACTTAGGGTTAAGCATTAAAGTTAAGTCTTAGGTTTCAGTCTCAGGGTTATGTCTTAGGATTAAGTCTTAGGGTTAAGTCTTAGGGTTAAGTATTAAATTTAAGTCTTAGCGTTAATTCTTAGGGTTATGTCCTAAAGATCACGTCTTAAGGTTAAATCTTGGGGTTAGGTCTTAAGGTTAAGACTTAAGATTAAGTCTTAGAGTTATGTCTTAGGGTTAAGTCTTAAGGTTAAGACTTAGAGTTAAGTATTTAAGGTTACGTCTTAGGTTTATTGTCTTAGGGTTAAGTCTTAGGGTGTTGTCTTAAGGTTAAGTATTAATATTAAGTCTTAGGGTTAAAGTCATAAGATTTAATCTCAGGGTTAACTCTTATGGCTATGTCATAAGTTTAAGTCTTAATTTTAAGTCTTGGGGATAAATCCTTGGGTTAAGTCTCACGGTTAATCTCAGGGTTAAGACTTAGGGTTAAGTCTTAAGGTTAAGTCTTAGGGTTTAGTCTTAGGGTTCAGTCGTAGGGTTAAGTCTCAGGGTTATGCCTTAGGGTTAAGTCTTATGTTTAAGTTAAGTCTTAGGTTTAAATCATAGGGTTAAGTCTTAGGGTTAAGTTTTAAGTTTAAGTCTTAGGGTTAAGTCTCAGGTTTAGTTTTTAAGGTTAAGTCACAAGGTTAAGTCTTAAGGTTAAGTCTTAATTATAAGTGTTAGGGTTAAGTCTTAAGGTTAAGTCTAAGGGTTAAGTCTCTAAGATTAAGTATTAGGTTTAAGTCTCAGGGTTAAGTCTTAGGGATAAGTCTTAAGGTTAAGTCTTAAATTCAAGTCCTAGGGTTAAGTTTTAAGGTTAAGTCTTAAGGTTAAGTCTCAGGGTTATGTCTTAGGGTTAAGTCTTAGGTTTAAGTCTCAGGGTTAAGTCTTAGGGTTAACTGTTAAGGTTAAGACCTAAATTTAAGTCTTAGGGTTAAGCCTTAAGGATAAGACGTAAATTTGAGTCTTAGCGTTAAATCTTAAGGTTATGTCTTACGGTTAAGTGTTAAGGTTAAGTCTTAGATTTAAGTGTTATGGTTATGTCTTAAGGTTAAGTCTTAGTGTTAAGTCTTAGGATTAAGTCTTAAGGTTAACTCATAAATCTAAATCTTAGGGTTAAATCTTTGTGTTAAGTCTTAAGGTTAAATCTTAAGTCCTAGGGTTTGAGTCTTAGGTTTAAGTCTTAAATTTAAGTCTTTGGGATACGTCTTAGGGTTAAGTGTCAGGGTTAAGATTTATGTTTAATTCTTAAGTTTACGTCTTAGGGTTAAGTCTAAAAGTTTAGTCTTAAATTTAAGTCTTAGTGTTGTCTTCGGTTAAGTTATAGTGTTAAGTCTTAGGGTTACATCCTAAGGTTCAGTCTTATATTAAATTCTCAGGGTTAAGTCTTAGGGATAAGTCTTAAGGTTAAGCCTTAGTATTATGTCTTAAGATTCAGTCTTAAATTTAAATCTTAATAATAAGCCTTAAGGTTAAGGTTTGGGGATAAGTCTTAGGGTTAAGTCTCAGGGATAAGTCTTAGGGTTAAGTCTCAGGGATAAGTCTTAGGGTTAAGTCTTAAGGTTAAATCTTAGGGTTAAGTCTTAAGGTTAAGTCTCAGGGTTAAGTCTTAGGTTAAGTATTAGTATTAAGTCTTAGGGTTAAGTCTTGTGGTTAAGTCCTAAATTTAAGTCTTAGGGTTATGTCTTAGGGATAAGTCTTAGGGTTAAGTCTTATGGTTAAGTCGTAAATTTAAGTCTTAGGGTTATGTCTTAGGGATAAGTCTTAAGGTGAAGTCTTAGGATCAGGTCTTAAGGTGAAGTCATTATGTTAATCCTTAGGGTTAAGTTTTAGGATTGTTTCTTAGGGTTAAGTCTTAATGTTAAGTGTCAGGTTAAGTCTTACAGTTAAGTCTTATGGTTACCTCTTAATGTTATGTCTTAGGGTTAAGTTATAAGGTTAAGTCTAAGGGTTAACTCCTAAGGTTAAGTGTTAAGTTTGAATATTAAAGTTAGGTCTTAAGGTTAAGACTTAGGGTTAAGTCTTATAGTTAAGTCTTTAGGGTTAAGTCTTAGGGTTAAGTTTTTGGCTTACGTCTTAGGGTAAAGTATTAAGGTTAAGTCTTAACCTTAAGTCTTAACGTCAAGTCTTAAGGTTGAGCCTTAAGGTTAAGTTTTAGGGTTAAGTCTTAGGCTTAATTTTTATGGTTAAGTCTTAAGGTTAAGTTTTAGGGTTAAGTCTTCTAGTTAAGTCTTAGGGTTAAGTCTCAGGTTTATGTCTTACGGTTAAGTCTTAAGGTTATGTTTTAAGGTTTAGTCTTGTAGTTAAGACTTAACGGTAAATCTGAAGGTTAAGTCTCATGGTTAAGTCTTAGGGATAAGTCTCAGGGTTAAGGCTCAAGGTAAGGTCTCAAGGTTAAGTCCCAGGGTTAAGTCGTAAGGTTCTGTCTTAAGGCTGAGACTTAGGGTTAAGTCTTAAGGTTAAGTCTTATGGATTGAGTCTTAGGTTTACGTCTTAGAGTTAAGTCTTGGGGATATGGCTTAGGGTTAAGTCTCAGGGTTAAGTTTCAAGGCTAAGTTTCAATGTTCAGTCTCAGGGTTATGACTTAGGGTTAAGCATTAAGGTTAAGTCTTAGGTTTCAGTCTCAGGGTTATGTCTTGGGATTAAGTCTTAGGGTTAAGTCTTAGGGTTAAGTATTAAATTTAAGTCTTAGGGTTAATTCTTAGGGTTATGTCCTAAAGATCACGTCTTAAGGTTAAATCTTAGGGTTAGGTCTTAAGGTTAAGACTTAAGATTAAGTCTTAGAGTTATGTCTTAGGGTTAAGTCTTAAGGTTAAGACTTAGAGTTAAGTATTTAAGGTTACGTCTTAGGTTTATTGTCTTAGGGTTAAGTCTTAGGGTGTTGTCTTAAGGTTAAGTATTAATATTAAGTCTTAGGGTTAAAGTCATAAGATTTAATCTCAGGGTTAACTCTTATGGTTATGTCATAAGTTTAAGTCTTAATTTTAAGTCTTGGGGATAAATCCTTGGGTTAAGTCTCACGGTTAATCTCAGGGTTAAGACTTAGGGTTAAGTCTTAAGGTTAAGTCTTAGGGTTTAGTCTTAGGGTTCAGTCGTAGGGTTAAGTCTCAGGGTTATGCCTTAGGGTTAAGTCTTATGTTTAAGTTAAGTCTTAGGTTTAAATCATAGGGTTAAGTCTTAGGGTTAAGTTTTAAGTTTAAGTCTTAGGGTTAAGTCTCAGGTTTAGTTTTTAAGGTTAAGTCACAAGGTTAAGTCTTAAGGTTAAGTCTTAATTATAAGTGTTAGGGTTAAGTCTTAAGGTTAAGTCTAAGGGTTAAGTCTCTAAGATTAAGTATTAGGTTTAAGTCTCAGGGTTAAGTCTTAGGGATAAGTCTTAAGGTTAAGTCTTAAATTCAAGTCCTAGGGTTAAGTTTTAAGGTTAAGTCTTAAGGTTAAGTCTCAGGGTTATGTCTTAGGGTTAAGTCTTAGGTTTAAGTCTCAGGGTTAAGTCTTAGGGTTAACTGTTAAGGTTAAGACCTAAATTTAAGTCTTAGGGTTAAGCCTTAAGGATAAGACGTAAATTTGAGTCTTAGCGTTAAATCTTAAGGTTATGTCTTACGGTTAAGTGTTAAGGTTAAGTCTTAGATTTAAGTGTTATGGTTATGTCTTAAGGTTAAGTCTTAGTGTTAAGTCTTAGGATTAAGTCTTAAGGTTAACTCATAAATCTAAATCTTAGGGTTAAATCTTTGTGTTAAGTCTTAAGGTTAAATCTTAAGTCCTAGGGTTTGAGTCTTAGGTTTAAGTCTTAAATTTAAGTCTTTGGGATACGTCTTAGGGTTAAGTGTCAGGGTTAAGATTTATGTTTAATTCTTAAGTTTACGTCTTAGGGTTAAGTCTAAAAGTTTAGTCTTAAATTTAAGTCTTAGTGTTGTCTTCGGTTAAGTTATAGTGTTAAGTCTTAGGGTTACATCCTAAGGTTCAGTCTTATATTAAATTCTCAGGGTTAAGTCTTAGGGATAAGTCTTAAGGTTAAGCCTTAGTATTATGTCTTAAGATTCAGTCTTAAATTTAAATCTTAATAATAAGTCTTAAGGTTAAGGTTTGGGGATAAGTCTTAGGGTTAAGTCTCAGGGATAAGTCTTAGGGTTAAGTCTCAGGGATAAGTCTTAGGGTTAAGTCTTAAGGTTAAATCTTAGGGTTAAGTCTTAAGGTTAAGTCTCAGGGTTAAGTCTTAGGTTAAGCATTAGTATTAAGTCTTAGGGTTAAGTCTTGTGGTTAAGTCCTAAATTTAAGTCTTAGGGTTATGTCTTAGGGATAAGTCTTAGGGTTAAGTCTTATGGTTAAGTCGTAAATTTAAGTCTTAGGGTTATGTCTTAGGGATAAGTCTTAAGGTGAAGTCTTAGGATCAAGTCTTAAGGTGAAGTCATTATGTTAATCCTTAGGGTTAAGTTTTAGGATTGTTTCTTAGGGTTAAGTCTTAATGTTAAGTGTCAGGTTAAGTCTTACAGTTAAGTCTTATGGTTACCTCTTAATGTTATGTCTTAGGGTTAAGTTATAAGGTTAAGTCTAAGGGTTAACTCCTAAGGTTAAGTGTTAAGTTTGAATATTAAAGTTAGGTCTTAAGGTTAAGACTTAGGGTTAAGTCTTATAGTTAAGTCTTTAGGGTTAAGTCTTAGGGTTAAGTTTTTGGCTTACGTCTTAGGGTAAAGTATTAAGGTTAAGTCTTAAACTTAAGTCTTAACGTCAAGTCTTAAGGTTGAGCCTTAAGGTTAAGTTTTAGGGTTAAGTCTTAGGCTTAATTTTTATGGTTAAGTCTTAAGGTTAAGTTTTAGGGTTAAGTCTTCTAGTTAAGTCTTAGGGTTAAGTCTCAGGTTTATGTCTTACGGTTAAGTCTTAAGGTTATGTTTTAAGGTTTAGTCTTGTAGTTAAGACTTAACGGTAAATCTGAAGGTTAAGTCTCATGGTTAAGTCTTAGGGATAAGTCTCAGGGTTAAGGCTCAAGGTAAGGTCTCAAGGTTAAGTCCCAGGGTTAAGTCGTAAGGTTCTGTCTTAAGGCTGAGACTTAGGGTTAAGTCTTAAGGTTAAGTCTTATGGATTGAGTCTTAGGTTTACGTCTTAGAGTTAAGTCTTGGGGATATGGCTTAGGGTTAAGTCTCAGGGTTAAGTTTCAAGGCTAAGTTTCAATGTTAAGTCTCAGGGTTATGACTTAGGGTTAAGCATTAAGGTTAAGTCTTAGGTTTCAGTCTCAGGGTTATGTCTTAGGATTAAGTCTTAGGGTTAAGTCTTAGGGTTAAGTATTAAATTTAAGTCTTAGGGTTAATTCTTAGGGTTATGTCCTAAAGATCACGTCTTAAGGTTAAATCTTAGGGTTAGGTCTTAAGGTTAAGACTTAAGATTAAGTCTTAGAGTTATGTCTTAGGGTTAAGTCTTAAGGTTAAGACTTAGAGTTAAGTATTTAAGGTTACGTCTTAGGTTTATTGTCTTAGGGTTAAGTCTTAGGGTGTTGTCTTAAGGTTAAGTATTAATATTAAGTCTTAGGGTTAAAGTCATAAGATTTAATCTCAGGGTTAACTCTTATGGCTATGTCATAAGTTTAAGTCTTAATTTTAAGTCTTGGGGATAAATCTTTGGGTTAAGTCTCACGGTTAATCTCAGGGTTAAGACTTAGGGTTAAGTCTTAAGGTTAAGTCTTAGGGTTTAGTCTTAGGGTTCAGTCGTAGGGTTAAGTCTCAGGGTTATGCCTTAGGGTTAAGTCTTATGTTTAAGTTAAGTCTTAGGTTTAAATCATAGGGTTAAGTCTTAGGGTTAAGTTTTAAGTTTAAGTCTTAGGGTTAAGTCTCAGGTTTAGTTTTTAAGGTTAAGTCACAAGGTTAAGTCTTAAGGTTAAGTCTTAATTATAAGTGTTAGGGTTAAGTCTTAAGGTTAAGTCTAAGGGTTAAGTCTCTAAGATTAAGTATTAGGTTTAAGTCTCAGGGTTAAGTCTTAGGGATAAGTCTTAAGGTTAAGTCTTAAATTCAAGTCCTAGGGTTAAGTTTTAAGGTTAAGTCTTAAGGTTAAGTCTCAGGGTTATGTCTTAGGGTTAAGTCTTAGGTTTAAGTCTCAGGGTTAAGTCTTAGGGTTAACTGTTAAGGTTAAGACCTAAATTTAAGTCTTAGGGTTAAGCCTTAAGGATAAGACGTAAATTTGAGTCTTAGCGTTAAATCTTAAGGTTATGTCTTACGGTTAAGTGTTAAGGTTAAGTCTTAGATTTAAGTGTTATGGTTATGTCTTAAGGTTAAGTCTTAGTGTTAAGTCTTAGGATTAAGTCTTAAGGTTAACTCATAAATCTAAATCTTAGGGTTAAATCTTTGTGTTAAGTCTTAAGGTTAAATCTTAAGTCCTAGGGTTTGAGTCTTAGGTTTAAGTCTTAAATTTAAGTCTTTGGGATACGTCTTAGGGTTAAGTGTCAGGGTTAAGATTTATGTTTAATTCTTAAGTTTACGTCTTAGGGTTAAGTCTAAAAGTTTAGTCTTAAATTTAAGTCTTAGTGTCGTCTTCGGTTAAGTTATAGTGTTAAGTCTTAGGGTTACATCCTAAGGTTCAGTCTTATATTAAATTCTCAGGGTTAAGTCTTAGGGATAAGTCTTAAGGTTAAGCCTTAGTATTATGTCTTAAGATTCAGTCTTAAATTTAAATCTTAATAATAAGCCTTAAGGTTAAGGTTTGGGGATAAGTCTTAGGGTTAAGTCTCAGGGATAAGTCTTAGGGTTAAGTCTCAGGGATAAGTCTTAGGGTTAAGTCTTAAGGTTAAATCTTAGGGTTAAGTCTTAAGGTTAAGTCTCAGGGTTAAGTCTTAGGTTAAGTATTAGTATTAAGTCTTAGGGTTAAGTCTTGTGGTTAAGTCCTAAATTTAAGTCTTAGGGTTATGTCTTAGGGATAAGTCTTAGGGTTAAGTCTTATGGTTAAGTCGTAAATTTAAGTCTTAGGGTTATGTCTTAGGGATAAGTCTTAAGGTGAAGTCTTAGGATCAAGTCTTAAGGTGAAGTCATTATGTTAATCCTTAGGGTTAAGTTTTAGGATTGTTTCTTAGGGTTAAGTCTTAATGTTAAGTGTCAGGTTAAGTCTTACAGTTAAGTCTTATGGTTACCTCTTAATGTTATGTCTTAGGGTTAAGTTATAAGGTTAAGTCTAAGGGTTAACTCCTAAGGTTAAGTGTTAAGTTTGAATATTAAAGTTAGGTCTTAAGGTTAAGACTTAGGGTTAAGTCTTATAGTTAAGTCTTTAGGGTTAAGTCTTAGGGTTAAGTTTTTGGCTTACGTCTTAGGGTAAAGTATTAAGGTTAAGTCTTAAACTTAAGTCTTAACGTCAAGTCTTAAGGTTGAGCCTTAAGGTTAAGTTTTAGGGTTAAGTCTTAGGCTTAATTTTTATGGTTAAGTCTTAAGGTTAAGTTTTAGGGTTAAGTCTTCTAGTTAAGTCTTAGGGTTAAGTCTCAGGTTTATGTCTTACGGTTAAGTCTTAAGGTTATGTTTTAAGGTTTAGTCTTGTAGTTAAGACTTAACGGTAAATCTGAAGGTTAAGTCTCATGGTTAAGTCTTAGGGATAAGTCTCAGGGTTAAGGCTCAAGGTAAGGTCTCAAGGTTAAGTCCCAGGGTTAAGTCGTAAGGTTCTGTCTTAAGGCTGAGACTTAGGGTTAAGTCTTAAGGTTAAGTCTTATGGATTGAGTCTTAGGTTTACGTCTTAGAGTTAAGTCTTGGGGATATGGCTTAGGGTTAAGTCTCAGGGTTAAGTTTCAAGGCTAAGCTTCAATGTTAAGTCTCAGGGTTATGACTTAGGGTTAAGCATTAAGGTTAAGTCTTAGGTTTCAGTCTCAGGGTTATGTCTTAGGATTAAGTCTTAGGGTTAAGTCTTAGGGTTAAGTATTAAATTTAAGTCTTAGCGTTAATTCTTAGGGTTATGTCCTAAAGATCACGTCTTAAGGTTAAATCTTAGGGTTAGGTCTTAAGGTTAAGACTTAAGATTAAGTCTTAGAGTTATGTCTTAGGGTTAAGTCTTAAGGTTAAGACTTAGAGTTAAGTATTTAAGGTTACGTCTTAGGTTTATTGTCTTAGGGTTAAGTCTTAGGGTGTTGTCTTAAGGTTAAGTATTAATATTAAGTCTTAGGGTTAAAGTCATAAGATTTAATCTCAGGGTTAACTCTTATGGCTATGTCATAAGTTTAAGTCTTAATTTTAAGTCTTGGGGATAAATCTTTGGGTTAAGTCTCACGGTTAATCTCAGGGTTAAGACTTAGGGTTAAGTCTTAAGGTTAAGTCTTAGGGTTTAGTCTTAGGGTTCAGTCGTAGGGTTAAGTCTCAGGGTTATGCCTTAGGGTTAAGTCTTATGTTTAAGTTAAGTCTTAGGTTTAAATCATAGGGTTAAGTCTTAGGGTTAAGTTTTAAGTTTAAGTCTTAGGGTTAAGTCTCAGGTTTAGTTTTTAAGGTTAAGTCACAAGGTTAAGTCTTAAGGTTAAGTCTTAATTATAAGTGTTAGGGTTAAGTCTTAAGGTTAAGTCTAAGGGTTAAGTCTCTAAGATTAAGTATTAGGTTTAAGTCTCAGGGTTAAGTCTTAGGGATAAGTCTTAAGGTTAAGTCTTAAATTCAAGTCCTAGGGTTAAGTTTTAAGGTTAAGTCTTAAGGTTAAGTCTCAGGGTTATGTCTTAGGGTTAAGTCTTAGGTTTAAGTCTCAGGGTTAAGTCTTAGGGTTAACTGTTAAGGTTAAGACCTAAATTTAAGTCTTAGGGTTAAGCCTTAAGGATAAGACGTAAATTTGAGTCTTAGCGTTAAATCTTAAGGTTATGTCTTACGGTTAAGTGTTAAGGTTAAGTCTTAGATTTAAGTGTTATGGTTATGTCTTAAGGTTAAGTCTTAGTGTTAAGTCTTAGGATTAAGTCTTAAGGTTAACTCATAAATCTAAATCTTAGGGTTAAATCTTTGTGTTAAGTCTTAAGGTTAAATCTTAAGTCCTAGGGTTTGAGTCTTAGGTTTAAGTCTTAAATTTAAGTCTTTGGGATACGTCTTAGGGTTAAGTGTCAGGGTTAAGATTTATGTTTAATTCTTAAGTTTACGTCTTAGGGTTAAGTCTAAAAGTTTAGTCTTAAATTTAAGTCTTAGTGTCGTCTTCGGTTAAGTTATAGTGTTAAGTCTTAGGGTTACATCCTAAGGTTCAGTCTTATATTAAATTCTCAGGGTTAAGTCTTAGGGATAAGTCTTAAGGTTAAGCCTTAGTATTATGTCTTAAGATTCAGTCTTAAATTTAAATCTTAATAATAAGCCTTAAGGTTAAGGTTTGGGGATAAGTCTTAGGGTTAAGTCTCAGGGATAAGTCTTAGGGTTAAGTCTCAGGGATAAGTCTTAGGGTTAAGTCTTAAGGTTAAATCTTAGGGTTAAGTCTTAAGGTTAAGTCTCAGGGTTAAGTCTTAGGTTAAGTATTAGTATTAAGTCTTAGGGTTAAGTCTTGTGGTTAAGTCCTAAATTTAAGTCTTAGGGTTATGTCTTAGGGATAAGTCTTAGGGTTAAGTCTTATGGTTAAGTCGTAAATTTAAGTCTTAGGGTTATGTCTTAGGGATAAGTCTTAAGGTGAAGTCTTAGGATCAAGTCTTAAGGTGAAGTCATTATGTTAATCCTTAGGGTTAAGTTTTAGGATTGTTTCTTAGGGTTAAGTCTTAATGTTAAGTGTCAGGTTAAGTCTTACAGTTAAGTCTTATGGTTACCTCTTAATGTTATGTCTTAGGGTTAAGTTATAAGGTTAAGTCTAAGGGTTAACTCCTAAGGTTAAGTGTTAAGTTTGAATATTAAAGTTAGGTCTTAAGGTTAAGACTTAGGGTTAAGTCTTATAGTTAAGTCTTTAGGGTTAAGTCTTAGGGTTAAGTTTTTGGCTTACGTCTTAGGGTAAAGTATTAAGGTTAAGTCTTAACCTTAAGTCTTAACGTCAAGTCTTAAGGTTGAGCCTTAAGGTTAAGTTTTAGGGTTAAGTCTTAGGCTTAATTTTTATGGTTAAGTCTTAAGGTTAAGTTTTAGGGTTAAGTCTTCTAGTTAAGTCTTAGGGTTAAGTCTCAGGTTTATGTCTTACGGTTAAGTCTTAAGGTTATGTTTTAAGGTTTAGTCTTGTAGTTAAGACTTAACGGTAAATCTGAAGGTTAAGTCTCATGGTTAAGTCTTAGGGATAAGTCTCAGGGTTAAGGCTCAAGGTAAGGTCTCAAGCTTAAGTCCCAGGGTTAAGTCGTAAGGTTCTGTCTTAAGGCTGAGACTTAGGGTTAAGTCTTAAGGTTAAGTCTTATGGATTGAGTCTTAGGTTTACGTCTTAGAGTTAAGTCTTGGGGATATGGCTTAGGGTTAAGTCTCAGGGTTAAGTTTCAAGGCTAAGTTTCAATGTTAAGTCTCAGGGTTATGACTTAGGGTTAAGCATTAAGGTTAAGTCTTAGGTTTCAGTCTCAGGGTTATGTCTTAGGATTAAGTCTTAGGGTTAAGTATTAAATTTAAGTCTTAGGGTTAATTCTTAGGGTTATGTCCTAAAGATCACGTCTTAAGGTTAAATCTTAGGGTTAGGTCTTAAGGTTAAGACTTAAGATTAAGTCTTAGAGTTATGTCTTAGGGTTAAGTCTTAAGGTTAAGACTTAGAGTTAAGTATTTAAGGTTACGTCTTAGGTTTATTGTCTTAGGGTTAAGTCTTAGGGTGTTGTCTTAAGGTTAAGTATTAATATTAAGTCTTAGGGTTAAAGTCATAAGATTTAATCTCAGGGTTAACTCTTATGGCTATGTCATAAGTTTAAGTCTTAATTTTAAGTCTTGGGGATAAATCTTTGGGTTAAGTCTCACGGTTAATCTCAGGGTTAAGACTTAGGGTTAAGTCTTAAGGTTAAGTCTTAGGGTTTAGTCTTAGGGTTCAGTCGTAGGGTTAAGTCTCAGGGTTATGCCTTAGGGTTAAGTCTTATGTTTAAGTTAAGTCTTAGGTTTAAATCATAGGGTTAAGTCTTAGGGTTAAGTTTTAAGTTTAAGTCTTAGGGTTAAGTCTCAGGTTTAGTTTTTAAGGTTAAGTCACAAGGTTAAGTCTTAAGGTTAAGTCTTAATTATAAGTGTTAGGGTTAAGTCTTAAGGTTAAGTCTAAGGGTTAAGTCTCTAAGATTAAGTATTAGGTTTAAGTCTCAGGGTTAAGTCTTAGGGATAAGTCTTAAGGTTAAGTCTTAAATTCAAGTCCTAGGGTTAAGTTTTAAGGTTAAGTCTTAAGGTTAAGTCTCAGGGTTATGTCTTAGGGTTAAGTCTTAGGTTTAAGTCTCAGGGTTAAGTCTTAGGGTTAACTGTTAAGGTTAAGACCTAAATTTAAGTCTTAGGGTTAAGCCTTAAGGATAAGACGTAAATTTGAGTCTTAGCGTTAAATCTTCAGGTTATGTCTTACGGTTAAGTGTTAAGGTTAAGTCTTAGATTTAAGTGTTATGGTTATGTCTTAAGGTTAAGTCTTAGTGTTAAGTCTTAGGATTAAGTCTTAAGGTTAACTCATAAATCTAAATCTTAGGGTTAAATCTTTGTGTTAAGTCTTAAGGTTAAATCTTAAGTCCTAGGGTTTGAGTCTTAGGTTTAAGTCTTAAATTTAAGTCTTTGGGATACGTCTTAGGGTTAAGTGTCAGGGTTAAGATTTATGTTTAATTCTTAAGTTTACGTCTTAGGGTTAAGTCTAAAAGTTTAGTCTTAAATTTAAGTCTTAGTGTTGTCTTCGGTTAAGTTATAGTGTTAAGTCTTAGGGTTACATCCTAAGGTTCAGTCTTATATTAAATTCTCAGGGTTAAGTCTTAGGGATAAGTCTTAAGGTTAAGCCTTAGTATTATGTCTTAAGATTCAGTCTTAAATTTAAATCTTAATAATAAGTCTTAAGGTTAAGGTTTGGGGATAAGTCTTAGGGTTAAGTCTCAGGGATAAGTCTTAGGGTTAAGTCTCAGGGATAAGTCTTAGGGTTAAGTCTTAAGGTTAAATCTTAGGGTTAAGTCTTAAGGTTAAGTCTCAGGGTTAAGTCTTAGGTTAAGTATTAGTATTAAGTCTTAGGGTTAAGTCTTGTGGTTAAGTCCTAAATTTAAGTCTTAGGGTTATGTCTTAGGGATAAGTCTTAGGGTTAAGTCTTATGGTTAAGTCGTAAATTTAAGTCTTAGGGTTATGTCTTAGGGATAAGTCTTAAGGTGAAGTCTTAGGATCAAGTCTTAAGGTGAAGTCATTATGTTAATCCTTAGGGTTAAGTTTTAGGATTGTTTCTTAGGGTTAAGTCTTAATGTTAAGTGTCAGGTTAAGTCTTACAGTTAAGTCTTATGGTTACCTCTTAATGTTATGTCTTAGGGTTAAGTTATAAGGTTAAGTCTAAGGGTTAACTCCTAAGGTTAAGTGTTAAGTTTGAATATTAAAGTTAGGTCTTAAGGTTAAGACTTAGGGTTAAGTCTTATAGTTAAGTCTTTAGGGTTAAGTCTTAGGGTTAAGTTTTTGGCTTACGTCTTAGGGTAAAGTATTAAGGTTAAGTCTTAAACTTAAGTCTTAACGTCAAGTCTTAAGGTTGAGCCTTAAGGTTAAGTTTTAGGGTTAAGTCTTAGGCTTAATTTTTATGGTTAAGTCTTAAGGTTAAGTTTTAGGGTTAAGTCTTCTAGTTAAGTCTTAGGCTTAAGTCTCAGGTTTATGTCTTACGGTTAAGTCTTAAGGTTATGTTTTAAGGTTTAGTCTTGTAGTTAAGACTTAACGGTAAATCTGAAGGTTAAGTCTCATGGTTAAGTCTTAGGGATAAGTCTCAGGGTTAAGGCTCAAGGTAAGGTCTCAAGGTTAAGTCCCAGGGTTAAGTCGTAAGGTTCTGTCTTAAGGCTGAGACTTAGGGTTAAGTCTTAAGGTTAAGTCTTATGGATTGAGTCTTAGGTTTACGTCTTAGAGTTAAGTCTTGGGGATATGGCTTAGGGTTAAGTCTCAGGGTTAAGTTTCAAGGCTAAGTTTCAATGTTAAGTCTCAGGGTTATGACTTAGGGTTAAGCATTAAGGTTAAGTCTTAGGTTTCAGTCTCAGGGTTATGTCTTAGGATTAAGTCTTAGGGTTAAGTCTTAGGGTTAAGTATTAAATTTAAGTCTTAGCGTTAATTCTTAGGGTTATGTCCTAAAGATCACGTCTTAAGGTTAAATCTTAGGGTTAGGTCTTAAGGTTAAGACTTAAGATTAAGTCTTAGAGTTATGTCTTAGGGTTAAGTCTTAAGGTTAAGACTTAGAGTTAAGTATTTAAGGTTACGTCTTAGGTTTATTGTCTTAGGGTTAAGTCTTAGGGTGTTGTCTTAAGGTTAAGTATTAATATTAAGTCTTAGGGTTAAAGTCATAAGATTTAATCTCAGGGTTAACTCTTATGGCTATGTCATAAGTTTAAGTCTTAATTTTAAGTCTTGGGGATAAATCTTTGGGTTAAGTCTCACGGTTAATCTCAGGGTTAAGACTTAGGGTTAAGTCTTAAGGTTAAGTCTTAGGGTTTAGTCTTAGGGTTCAGTCGTAGGGTTAAGTCTCAGGGTTATGCCTTAGGGTTAAGTCTTATGTTTAAGTTAAGTCTTAGGTTTAAATCATAGGGTTAAGTCTTAGGGTTAAGTTTTAAGTTTAAGTCTTAGGGTTAAGTCTCAGGTTTAGTTTTTAAGGTTAAGTCACAAGGTTAAGTCTTAAGGTTAAGTCTTAATTATAAGTGTTAGGGTTAAGTCTTAAGGTTAAGTCTAAGGGTTAAGTCTCTAAGATTAAGTATTAGGTTTAAGTCTCAGGGTTAAGTCTTAGGGATAAGTCTTAAGGTTAAGTCTTAAATTCAAGTCCTAGGGTTAAGTTTTAAGGTTAAGTCTTAAGGTTAAGTCTCAGGGTTATGTCTTAGGGTTAAGTCTTAGGTTTAAGTCTCAGGGTTAAGTCTTAGGGTTAACTGTTAAGGTTAAGACCTAAATTTAAGTCTTAGGGTTAAGCCTTAAGGATAAGACGTAAATTTGAGTCTTAGCGTTAAATCTTAAGGTTATGTCTTACGGTTAAGTGTTAAGGTTAAGTCTTAGATTTAAGTGTTATGGTTATGTCTTAAGGTTAAGTCTTTAGTGTTAAGTCTTAGGATTAAGTCTTAAGGTTAACTCATAAATCTAAATCTTAGGGTTAAATCTTTGTGTTAAGTCTTAAGGTTAAATCTTAAGTCCTAGGGTTTGAGTCTTAGGTTTAAGTCTTAAATTTAAGTCTTTGGGATACGTCTTAGGGTTAAGTGTCAGGGTTAAGATTTATGTTTAATTCTTAAGTTTACGTCTTAGGGTTAAGTCTAAAAGTTTAGTCTTAAATTTAAGTCTTAGTGTTGTCTTCGGTTAAGTTATAGTGTTAAGTCTTAGGGTTACATCCTAAGGTTCAGTCTTATATTAAATTCTCAGGGTTAAGTCTTAGGGATAAGTCTTAAGGTTAAGCCTTAGTATTATGTCTTAAGATTCAGTCTTAAATTTAAATCTTAATAATAAGTCTTAAGGTTAAGGTTTGGGGATAAGTCTTAGGGTTAAGTCTCAGGGATAAGTCTTAGGGTTAAGTCTTAAGGTTAAATCTTAGGGTTAAGTCTTAAGGTTAAGTCTCAGGGTTAAGTCTTAGGTTAAGTATTAGTATTAAGTCTTAGGGTTAAGTCTTGTGGTTAAGTCCTAAATTTAAGTCTTAGGGTTATGTCTTAGGGATAAGTCTTAGGGTTAAGTCTTATGGTTAAGTCGTAAATTTAAGTCTTAGGGTTATGTCTTAGGGATAAGTCTTAAGGTGAAGTCTTAGGATCAAGTCTTAAGGTGAAGTCATTATGTTAATCCTTAGGGTTAAGTTTTAGGATTGTTTCTTAGGGTTAAGTCTTAATGTTAAGTGTCAGGTTAAGTCTTACAGTTAAGTCTTATGGTTACCTCTTAATGTTATGTCTTAGGGTTAAGTTATAAGGTTAAGTCTAAGGGTTAACTCCTAAGGTTAAGTGTTAAGTTTGAATATTAAAGTTAGGTCTTAAGGTTAAGACTTAGGGTTAAGTCTTATAGTTAAGTCTTTAGGGTTAAGTCTTAGGGTTAAGTTTTTGGCTTACGTCTTAGGGTAAAGTATTAAGGTTAAGTCTTAAACTTAAGTCTTAACGTCAAGTCTTAAGGTTGAGCCTTAAGGTTAAGTTTTAGGGTTAAGTCTTAGGCTTAATTTTTATGGTTAAGTCTTAAGGTTAAGTTTTAGGGTTAAGTCTTCTAGTTAAGTCTTAGGGTTAAGTCTCAGGTTTATGTCTTACGGTTAAGTCTTAAGGTTATGTTTTAAGGTTTAGTCTTGTAGTTAAGACTTAACGGTAAATCTGAAGGTTAAGTCTCATGGTTAAGTCTTAGGGATAAGTCTCAGGGTTAAGGCTCAAGGTAAGGTCTCAAGCTTAAGTCCCAGGGTTAAGTCGTAAGGTTCTGTCTTAAGGCTGAGACTTAGGGTTAAGTCTTAAGGTTAAGTCTTATGGATTGAGTCTTAGGTTTACGTCTTAGAGTTAAGTCTTGGGGATATGGCTTAGGGTTAAGTCTCAGGGTTAAGTTTCAAGGCTAAGTTTCAATGTTAAGTCTCAGGGTTATGACTTAGGGTTAAGCATTAAGGTTAAGTCTTAGGTTTCAGTCTCAGGGTTATGTCTTAGGATTAAGTCTTAGGGTTAAGTATTAAATTTAAGTCTTAGGGTTAATTCTTAGGGTTATGTCCTAAAGATCACGTCTTAAGGTTAAATCTTAGGGTTAGGTCTTAAGGTTAAGACTTAAGATTAAGTCTTAGAGTTATGTCTTAGGGTTAAGTCTTAAGGTTAAGACTTAGAGTTAAGTATTTAAGGTTACGTCTTAGGTTTATTGTCTTAGGGTTAAGTCTTAGGGTGTTGTCTTAAGGTTAAGTATTAATATTAAGTCTTAGGGTTAAAGTCATAAGATTTAATCTCAGGGTTAACTCTTATGGTTATGTCATAAGTTTAAGTCTTAATTTTAAGTCTTGGGGATAAATCCTTGGGTTAAGTCTCACGGTTAATCTCAGGGTTAAGACTTAGGGTTAAGTCTTAAGGTTAAGTCTTAGGGTTTAGTCTTAGGGTTCAGTCGTAGGGTTAAGTCTCAGGGTTATGCCTTAGGGTTAAGTCTTATGTTTAAGTTAAGTCTTAGGTTTAAATCATAGGGTTAAGTCTTAGGGTTAAGTTTTAAGTTTAAGTCTTAGGGTTAAGTCTCAGGTTTAGTTTTTAAGGTTAAGTCACAAGGTTAAGTCTTAAGGTTAAGTCTTAATTATAAGTGTTAGGGTTAAGTCTTAAGGTTAAGTCTAAGGGTTAAGTCTCTAAGATTAAGTATTAGGTTTAAGTCTCAGGGTTAAGTCTTAGGGATAAGTCTTAAGGTTAAGTCTTAAATTCAAGTCCTAGGGTTAAGTTTTAAGGTTAAGTCTTAAGGTTAAGTCTCAGGGTTATGTCTTAGGGTTAAGTCTTAGGTTTAAGTCTCAGGGTTAAGTCTTAGGGTTAACTGTTAAGGTTAAGACCTAAATTTAAGTCTTAGGGTTAAGCCTTAAGGATAAGACGTAAATTTGAGTCTTAGCGTTAAATCTTAAGGTTATGTCTTACGGTTAAGTGTTAAGGTTAAGTCTTAGATTTAAGTGTTATGGTTATGTCTTAAGGTTAAGTCTTAGTGTTAAGTCTTAGGATTAAGTCTTAAGGTTAACTCATAAATCTAAATCTTAGGGTTAAATCTTTGTGTTAAGTCTTAAGGTTAAATCTTAAGTCCTAGGGTTTGAGTCTTAGGTTTAAGTCTTAAATTAAAGTCTTTGGGATACGTCTTAGGGTTAAGTGTCAGGGTTAAGATTTATGTTTAATTCTTAAGTTTACGTCTTAGGGTTAAGTCTAAAAGTTTAGTCTTAAATTTAAGTCTTAGTGTCGTCTTCGGTTAAGTTATAGTGTTAAGTCTTAGGGTTACATCCTAAGGTTCAGTCTTATATTAAATTCTCAGGGTTAAGTCTTAGGGATAAGTCTTAAGGTTAAGCCTTAGTATTATGTCTTCAGATTCAGTCTTAAATTTAAATCTTAATAATAAGTCTTAAGGTTAAGGTTTGGGGATAAGTCTTAGGGTTAAGTCTCAGGGATAAGTCTTAGGGTTAAGTCTCAGGGATAAGTCTTAGGGTTAAGTCTTAAGGTTAAATCTTAGGGTTAAGTCTTAAGGTTAAGTCTCAGGGTTAAGTCTTAGGTTAAGTATTAGTATTAAGTCTTAGGGTTAAGTCTTGTGGTTAAGTCCTAAATTTAAGTCTTAGGGTTATGTCTTAGGGATAAGTCTTAGGGTTAAGTCTTATGGTTAAGTCGTAAATTTAAGTCTTAGGGTTATGTCTTAGGGATAAGTCTTAAGGTGAAGTCTTAGGATCAAGTCTTAAGGTGAAGTCATTATGTTAATCCTTAGGGTTAAGTTTTAGGATTGTTTCTTAGGGTTAAGTCTTAATGTTAAGTGTCAGGTTAAGTCTTACAGTTAAGTCTTATGGTTACCTCTTAATGTTATGTCTTAGGGTTAAGTTATAAGGTTAAGTCTAAGGGTTAACTCCTAAGGTTAAGTGTTAAGTTTGAATATTAAAGTTAGGTCTTAAGGTTAAGACTTAGGGTTAAGTCTTATAGTTAAGTCTTTAGGGTTAAGTCTTAGGGTTAAGTTTTTGGCTTACGTCTTAGGGTAAAGTATTAAGGTTAAGTCTTAACCTTAAGTCTTAACGTCAAGTCTTAAGGTTGAGCCTTAAGGTTAAGTTTTAGGGTTAAGTCTTAGGCTTAATTTTTATGGTTAAGTCTTAAGGTTAAGTTTTAGGGTTAAGTCTTCTAGTTAAGTCTTAGGGTTAAGTCTCAGGTTTATGTCTTACGGTTAAGTCTTAAGGTTATGTTTTAAGGTTTAGTCTTGTAGTTAAGACTTAACGGTAAATCTGAAGGTTAAGTCTCATGGTTAAGTCTTAGGGATAAGTCTCAGGGTTAAGGCTCAAGGTAAGGTCTCAAGGTTAAGTCCCAGGGTTAAGTCGTAAGGTTCTGTCTTAAGGCTGAGACTTAGGGTTAAGTCTTAAGGTTAAGTCTTATGGATTGAGTCTTAGGTTTACGTCTTAGAGTTAAGTCTTGGGGATATGGCTTAGGGTTAAGTCTCAGGGTTAAGTTTCAAGGCTAAGTTTCAATGTTAAGTCTCAGGGTTATGACTTAGGGTTAAGCATTAAGGTTAAGTCTTAGGTTTCAGTCTCAGGGTTATGTCTTAGGATTAAGTCTTAGGGTTAAGTCTTAGGGTTAAGTATTAAATTTAAGTCTTAGCGTTAATTCTTAGGGTTATGTCCTAAAGATCACGTCTTAAGGTTAAATCTTAGGGTTAGGTCTTAAGGTTAAGACTTAAGATTAAGTCTTAGAGTTATGTCTTAGGGTTAAGTCTTAAGGTTAAGACTTAGAGTTAAGTATTTAAGGTTACGTCTTAGGTTTATTGTCTTAGGGTTAAGTCTTAGGGTGTTGTCTTAAGGTTAAGTATTAATATTAAGTCTTAGGGTTAAAGTCATAAGATTTAATCTCAGGGTTAACTCTTATGGCTATGTCATAAGTTTAAGTCTTAATTTTAAGTCTTGGGGATAAATCCTTGGGTTAAGTCTCACGGTTAATCTCAGGGTTAAGACTTAGGGTTAAGTCTTAAGGTTAAGTCTTAGGGTTTAGTCTTAGGGTTCAGTCGTAGGGTTAAGTCTCAGGGTTATGCCTTAGGGTTAAGTCTTATGTTTAAGTTAAGTCTTAGGTTTAAATCATAGGGTTAAGTCTTAGGGTTAAGTTTTAAGTTTAAGTCTTAGGGTTAAGTCTCAGGTTTAGTTTTTAAGGTTAAGTCACAAGGTTAAGTCTTAAGGTTAAGTCTTAATTATAAGTGTTAGGGTTAAGTCTTAAGGTTAAGTCTAAGGGTTAAGTCTCTAAGATTAAGTATTAGGTTTAAGTCTCAGGGTTAAGTCTTAGGGATAAGTCTTAAGGTTAAGTCTTAAATTCAAGTCCTAGGGTTAAGTTTTAAGGTTAAGTCTTAAGGTTAAGTCTCAGGGTTATGTCTTAGGGTTAAGTCTTAGGTTTAAGTCTCAGGGTTAAGTCTTAGGGTTAACTGTTAAGGTTAAGACCTAAATTTAAGTCTTAGGGTTAAGCCTTAAGGATAAGACGTAAATTTGAGTCTTAGCGTTAAATCTTAAGGTTATGTCTTACGGTTAAGTGTTAAGGTTAAGTCTTAGATTTAAGTGTTATGGTTATGTCTTAAGGTTAAGTCTTTAGTGTTAAGTCTTAGGATTAAGTCTTAAGGTTAACTCATAAATCTAAATCTTAGGGTTAAATCTTTGTGTTAAGTCTTAAGGTTAAATCTTAAGTCCTAGGGTTTGAGTCTTAGGTTTAAGTCTTAAATTTAAGTCTTTGGGATACGTCTTAGGGTTAAGTGTCAGGGTTAAGATTTATGTTTAATTCTTAAGTTTACGTCTTAGGGTTAAGTCTAAAAGTTTAGTCTTAAATTTAAGTCTTAGTGTTGTCTTCGGTTAAGTTATAGTGTTAAGTCTTAGGGTTACATCCTAAGGTTCAGTCTTATATTAAATTCTCAGGGTTAAGTCTTAGGGATAAGTCTTAAGGTTAAGCCTTAGTATTATGTCTTAAGATTCAGTCTTAAATTTAAATCTTAATAATAAGTCTTAAGGTTAAGGTTTGGGGATAAGTCTTAGGGTTAAGTCTCAGGGATAAGTCTTAGGGTTAAGTCTTAAGGTTAAATCTTAGGGTTAAGTCTTAAGGTTAAGTCTCAGGGTTAAGTCTTAGGTTAAGTATTAGTATTAAGTCTTAGGGTTAAGTCTTGTGGTTAAGTCCTAAATTTAAGTCTTAGGGTTATGTCTTAGGGATAAGTCTTAGGGTTAAGTCTTATGGTTAAGTCGTAAATTTAAGTCTTAGGGTTATGTCTTAGGGATAAGTCTTAAGGTGAAGTCTTAGGATCAAGTCTTAAGGTGAAGTCATTATGTTAATCCTTAGGGTTAAGTTTTAGGATTGTTTCTTAGGGTTAAGTCTTAATGTTAAGTGTCAGGTTAAGTCTTACAGTTAAGTCTTATGGTTACCTCTTAATGTTATGTCTTAGGGTTAAGTTATAAGGTTAAGTCTAAGGGTTAACTCCTAAGGTTAAGTGTTAAGTTTGAATATTAAAGTTAGGTCTTAAGGTTAAGACTTAGGGTTAAGTCTTATAGTTAAGTCTTTAGGGTTAAGTCTTAGGGTTAAGTTTTTGGCTTACGTCTTAGGGTAAAGTATTAAGGTTAAGTCTTAAACTTAAGTCTTAACGTCAAGTCTTAAGGTTGAGCCTTAAGGTTAAGTTTTAGGGTTAAGTCTTAGGCTTAATTTTTATGGTTAAGTCTTAAGGTTAAGTTTTAGGGTTAAGTCTTCTAGTTAAGTCTTAGGGTTAAGTCTCAGGTTTATGTCTTACGGTTAAGTCTTAAGGTTATGTTTTAAGGTTTAGTCTTGTAGTTAAGACTTAACGGTAAATCTGAAGGTTAAGTCTCATGGTTAAGTCTTAGGGATAAGTCTCAGGGTTAAGGCTCAAGGTAAGGTCTCAAGGTTAAGTCCCAGGGTTAAGTCGTAAGGTTCTGTCTTAAGGCTGAGACTTAGGGTTAAGTCTTAAGGTTAAGTCTTATGGATTGAGTCTTAGGTTTACGTCTTAGAGTTAAGTCTTGGGGATATGGCTTAGGGTTAAGTCTCAGGGTTAAGTTTCAAGGCTAAGTTTCAATGTTAAGTCTCAGGGTTATGACTTAGGGTTAAGCATTAAGGTTAAGTCTTAGGTTTCAGTCTCAGGGTTATGTCTTAGGATTAAGTCTTAGGGTTAAGTCTTAGGGTTAAGTATTAAATTTAAGTCTTAGGGTTAATTCTTAGGGTTATGTCCTAAAGATCACGTCTTAAGGTTAAATCTTAGGGTTAGGTCTTAAGGTTAAGACTTAAGATTAAGTCTTAGAGTTATGTCTTAGGGTTAAGTCTTAAGGTTAAGACTTAGAGTTAAGTATTTAAGGTTACGTCTTAGGTTTATTGTCTTAGGGTTAAGTCTTAGGGTGTTGTCTTAAGGTTAAGTATTAATATTAAGTCTTAGGGTTAAAGTCATAAGATTTAATCTCAGGGTTAACTCTTATGGCTATGTCATAAGTTTAAGTCTTAATTTTAAGTCTTGGGGATAAATCTTTGGGTTAAGTCTCACGGTTAATCTCAGGGTTAAGACTTAGGGTTAAGTCTTAAGGTTAAGTCTTAGGGTTTAGTCTTAGGGTTCAGTCGTAGGGTTAAGTCTCAGGGTTATGCCTTAGGGTTAAGTCTTATGTTTAAGTTAAGTCTTAGGTTTAAATCATAGGGTTAAGTCTTAGGGTTAAGTTTTAAGTTTAAGTCTTAGGGTTAAGTCTCAGGTTTAGTTTTTAAGGTTAAGTCACAAGGTTAAGTCTTAAGGTTAAGTCTTAATTATAAGTGTTAGGGTTAAGTCTTAAGGTTAAGTCTAAGGGTTAAGTCTCTAAGATTAAGTATTAGGTTTAAGTCTCAGGGTTAAGTCTTAGGGATAAGTCTTAAGGTTAAGTCTTAAATTCAAGTCCTAGGGTTAAGTTTTAAGGTTAAGTCTTAAGGTTAAGTCTCAGGGTTATGTCTTAGGGTTAAGTCTTAGGTTTAAGTCTCAGGGTTAAGTCTTAGGGTTAACTGTTAAGGTTAAGACCTAAATTTAAGTCTTAGGGTTAAGCCTTAAGGATAAGACGTAAATTTGAGTCTTAGCGTTAAATCTTAAGGTTATGTCTTACGGTTAAGTGTTAAGGTTAAGTCTTAGATTTAAGTGTTATGGTTATGTCTTAAGGTTAAGTCTTAGTGTTAAGTCTTAGGATTAAGTCTTAAGGTTAACTCATAAATCTAAATCTTAGGGTTAAATCTTTGTGTTAAGTCTTAAGGTTAAATCTTAAGTCCTAGGGTTTGAGTCTTAGGTTTAAGTCTTAAATTTAAGTCTTTGGGATACGTCTTAGGGTTAAGTGTCAGGGTTAAGATTTATGTTTAATTCTTAAGTTTACGTCTTAGGGTTAAGTCTAAAAGTTTAGTCTTAAATTTAAGTCTTAGTGTCGTCTTCGGTTAAGTTATAGTGTTAAGTCTTAGGGTTACATCCTAAGGTTCAGTCTTATATTAAATTCTCAGGGTTAAGTCTTAGGGATAAGTCTTAAGGTTAAGCCTTAGTATTATGTCTTAAGATTCAGTCTTAAATTTAAATCTTAATAATAAGCCTTAAGGTTAAGGTTTGGGGATAAGTCTTAGGGTTAAGTCTCAGGGATAAGTCTTAGGGTTAAGTCTCAGGGATAAGTCTTAGGGTTAAGTCTTAAGGTTAAATCTTAGGGTTAAGTCTTAAGGTTAAGTCTCAGGGTTAAGTCTTAGGTTAAGTATTAGTATTAAGTCTTAGGGTTAAGTCTTGTGGTTAAGTCCTAAATTTAAGTCTTAGGGTTATGTCTTAGGGATAAGTCTTAGGGTTAAGTCTTATGGTTAAGTCGTAAATTTAAGTCTTAGGGTTATGTCTTAGGGATAAGTCTTAAGGTGAAGTCTTAGGATCAAGTCTTAAGGTGAAGTCATTATGTTAATCCTTAGGGTTAAGTTTTAGGATTGTTTCTTAGGGTTAAGTCTTAATGTTAAGTGTCAGGTTAAGTCTTACAGTTAAGTCTTATGGTTACCTCTTAATGTTATGTCTTAGGGTTAAGTTATAAGGTTAAGTCTAAGGGTTAACTCCTAAGGTTAAGTGTTAAGTTTGAATATTAAAGTTAGGTCTTAAGGTTAAGACTTAGGGTTAAGTCTTATAGTTAAGTCTTTAGGGTTAAGTCTTAGGGTTAAGTTTTTGGCTTACGTCTTAGGGTAAAGTATTAAGGTTAAGTCTTAAACTTAAGTCTTAACGTCAAGTCTTAAGGTTGAGCCTTAAGGTTAAGTTTTAGGGTTAAGTCTTAGGCTTAATTTTTATGGTTAAGTCTTAAGGTTAAGTTTTAGGGTTAAGTCTTCTAGTTAAGTCTTAGGGTTAAGTCTCAGGTTTATGTCTTACGGTTAAGTCTTAAGGTTATGTTTTAAGGTTTACTCTTGTAGTTAAGACTTAACGGTAAATCTGAAGGTTAAGTCTCATGGTTAAGTCTTAGGGATAAGTCTCAGGGTTAAGGCTCAAGGTAAGGTCTCAAGGTTAAGTCCCAGGGTTAAGTCGTAAGGTTCTGTCTTAAGGCTGAGACTTAGGGTTAAGTCTTAAGGTTAAGTCTTATGGATTGAGTCTTAGGTTTACGTCTTAGAGTTAAGTCTTGGGGATATGGCTTAGGGTTAAGTCTCAGGGTTAAGTTTCAAGGCTAAGTTTCAATGTTAAGTCTCAGGGTTATGACTTAGGGTTAAGCATTAAGGTTAAGTCTTAGGTTTCAGTCTCAGGGTTATGTCTTAGGATTAAGTCTTAGGGTTAAGTCTTAGGGTTAAGTATTAAATTTAAGTCTTAGCGTTAATTCTTAGGGTTATGTCCTAAAGATCACGTCTTAAGGTTAAATCTTAGGGTTAGGTCTTAAGGTTAAGACTTAAGATTAAGTCTTAGAGTTATGTCTTAGGGTTAAGTCTTAAGGTTAAGACTTAGAGTTAAGTATTTAAGGTTACGTCTTAGGTTTATTGTCTTAGGGTTAAGTCTTAGGGTGTTGTCTTAAGGTTAAGTATTAATATTAAGTCTTAGGGTTAAAGTCATAAGATTTAATCTCAGGGTTAACTCTTATGGCTATGTCATAAGTTTAAGTCTTAATTTTAAGTCTTGGGGATAAATCCTTGGGTTAAGTCTCACGGTTAATCTCAGGGTTTAAGACTTAGGGTTAAGTCTTAAGGTTAAGTCTTAGGGTTTAGTCTTAGGGTTCAGTCGTAGGGTTAAGTCTCAGGGTTATGCCTTAGGGTTAAGTCTTATGTTTAAGTTAAGTCTTAGGTTTAAATCATAGGGGTTAAGTCTTTAGGGTTAAGTTTTAAGTTTAAGTCTTAGGGTTTAAGTCTCAGGTTTAGTTTTTAAGGTTAAGTCACAAGGTTAAGTCTTAAGGTTAAGTCTTAATTATAAGTGTTAGGGTTAAGTCTTAAGGTTAAGTCTAAGGGTTAAGTCTCTAAGATTAAGTATTAGGTTTAAGTCTCAGGGTTAAGTCTTAGGGATAAGTCTTAAGGTTAAGTCTTAAATTCAAGTCCTAGGGTTAAGTTTTAAGGTTAAGTCTTAAGGTTAAGTCTCAGGGTTATGTCTTAGGGTTAAGTCTTAGGTTTAAGTCTCAGGTTAAGTCTTAGGGTTAACTGTTAAGGTTAAGACCTAAATTTAAGTCTTAGGGTTAAGCCTTAAGGATAAGACGTAAATTTGAGTCTTAGCGTTAAATCTTAAGGTTATGTCTTACGGTTTAAGTGTTAAGGTTAAGTCTTAGATTTAAGTGTTATGGTTATGTCTTAAGGTTAAGTCTTTAGTGTTAAGTCTTAGGATTAAGTCTTAAGGTTAACTCATAAATCTAAATCTTAGGGTTAAATCTTTGTGTTAAGTCTTAAGGTTAAATCTTAAGTCCTAGGGTTTGAGTCTTAGGTTTAAGTCTTAAATTTAAGTCTTTGGGATACGTCTTAGGGTTAAGTGTCAGGGTTAAGATTTTATGTTTAATTCTTAAGTTTACGTCTTAGGGTTAAGTCTAAAAGTTTAGTCTTAAATTTAAGTCTTAGTGTTGTCTTCGGTTAAGTTATAGTGTTAAGTCTTAGGGTTACATCCTAAGGTTCAGTCTTATATTAAATTCTCAGGGTTAAGTCTTAGGGATAAGTCTTAAGGTTAAGCCTTAGTATTATGTCTTAAGATTCAGTCTTAAATTTAAATCTTAATAATAAGTCTTAAGGTTAAGGTTTGGGGATAAGTCTTAGGGTTAAGTCTCAGGGATAAGTCTTAGGGTTAAGTCTTAAGGTTAAATCTTAGGGTTAAGTCTTAAGGGTTAAGTCTCAGGGTTAAGTCTTAGGTTAAGTATTAGTATTAAGTCTTAGGGTTAAGTCTTGTGGTTAAGTCCTAAATTTAAGTCTTAGGGTTATGTCTTAGGGATAAGTCTTAGGGTTAAGTCTTATGGTTAAGTCGTAAATTTAAGTCTTAGGGTTATGTCTTAGGGATAAGTCTTAAGGTGAAGTCTTAGGATCAAGTCTTAAGGTGAAGTCATTATGTTAATCCTTAGGGTTAAGTTTTAGGATTGTTTCTTAGGGTTAAGTCTTAATGTTAAGTGTCAGGTTAAGTCTTACAGTTAAGTCTTATGGTTACCTCTTAATGTTATGTCTTAGGGTTAAGTTATAAGGTTAAGTCTAAGGGTTAACTCCTAAGGTTAAGTGTTAAGTTTGAATATTAAAGTTAGGTCTTAAGGTTAAGACTTAGGGTTAAGTCTTATAGTTAAGTCTTTAGGGTTAAGTCTTAGGGTTAAGTTTTTGGCTTACGTCTTAGGGTAAAGTATTAAGGTTAAGTCTTAAACTTAAGTCTTAACGTCAAGTCTTAAGGTTGAGCCTTAAGGTTAAGTTTTAGGGTTAAGTCTTAGGCTTAATTTTTTATGGTTAAGTCTTAAGGTTAAGTTTTAGGGTTAAGTCTTCTAGTTAAGTCTTAGGGTTAAGTCTCAGGTTTATGTCTTACGGTTAAGTCTTAAAGGTTATGTTTTAAGGTTTAGTCTTGTAGTTAAGACTTAACGGTAAATCTGAAGGTTAAGTCTCATGGTTAAGTCTTAGGGATAAGTCTCAGGGTTAAGGCTCAAGGTAAGGTCTCAAGGTTAAGTCCCAGGGTTAAGTCGTAAGGTTCTGTCTTAAGGCTGAGACTTAGGGTTAAGTCTTAAGGTTAAGTCTTATGGATTGAGTCTTAGGTTTACGTCTTAGAGTTAAGTCTTGGGGATATGGCTTAGGGTTAAGTCCTCAGGGTTAAGTTTCAAGGCTAAGTTTCAATGTTAAGTCTCAGGGTTATGACTTAGGGTTAAGCATTAAGGTTAAGTCCTTAGGTTTCAGTCTCAGGGTTATGTCTTAGGATTAAGTCTTAGGGTTAAGTCTTAGGGTTAAGTATTAAATTTAAGTCTTAGCGTTAATTCTTAGGGTTATGTCCTAAAGATCACGTCTTAAGGTTAAATCTTAGGGTTAGGTCTTAAGGTTAAGACTTAAGATTAAGTCTTAGAGTTTATGTCTTAGGGTTAAGTCTTAAGGTTAAGACTTAGAGTTAAGTATTTAAGGTTACGTCTTAGGTTTATTGTCTTAGGGTTAAGTCTTAGGGTGTTGTCTTAATGTTAAGTATTAATATTAAGTCTTAGGGTTAAAGTCATAAGATTTAATCTCAGGGTTAACTCTTATGGCTATGTCATAAGTTTAAGTCTTAATTTTAAGTCTTGGGGATAAATCTTTGGGTTAAGTCTCACGGTTAATCTCAGGGTTAAGACTTAGGGTAAGTCTTAAGGTTAGTCTTAGGGTTTAGTCTTAGGGTTCAGTCGTAGGGTTAAGTCTCAGGGTTATGCCTTAGGGTTAAGTCTTATGTTTAAGTTAAGTCTTAGGTTTAAATCATAGGGTTAAGTCTTAGGGTTAAGTTTTAAGTTTAAGTCTTAGGGTTAAGTCTCAGGTTTAGTTTTTAAGGTTAAGTCACAAGGTTAAGTCTTAAGGTTAAGTCTTAATTATAAGTGTTAGGGTTAAGTCTTAAGGTTAAGTCTAAGGGTTAAGTCTCTAAGATTAAGTATTAGGTTTAAGTCTCAGGGTTAAGTCTTAGGGATAAGTCTTAAGGTTAAGTCTTAAATTCAAGTCCTAGGGGTTAAGTTTTAAGGTTAAGTCTTAAGGTTAAGTCTCAGGGTTATGTCTTAGGGTTAAGTCTTAGGTTTAAGTCTCAGGGTTAAGTCTTAGGGTTAACTGTTAAGGTTAAGACCTAAATTTAAGTCTTAGGGTTAAGCCTTAAGGATAAGACGTAAAATTTGAGTCTTAGCGTTAAATCTTAAGGTTATGTCTTACGGTTAAGTGTTAAGGTTAAGTCTTAGATTTAAGTGTTATGGTTATGTCTTAAGGTTAAGTCTTTAGTGTTAAGTCTTAGGATTAAGTCTTAAGGTTAACTCATAAATCTAAATCTTAGGGTTAAATCTTTGTGTTAAGTCTTAAGGTTAAATCTTAAGTCCTAGGGTTTGAGTCTTAGGTTTAAGTCTTAAATTTAAGTCTTTGGGATACGTCTTAGGGTTAAGTGTCAGGGTTAAGATTTATGTTTAATTCTTAAGTTTACGTCTTAGGGTTAAGTCTAAAAGTTTAGTCTTAAATTTAAGTCTTAGTGTTGTCTTCGGTTAAGTTATAGTGTTAAGTCTTAGGGTTACATCCTAAGGTTCAGTCTTATATTAAATTCTCAGGGTTAAGTCTTAGGGATAAGTCTTAAGGTTAAGCCTTAGTATTATGTCTTAAGATTCAGTCTTAAATTTAAATCTTAATAATAAGTCTTAAGGTTAAGGTTTGGGATAAGTCTTAGGGTTAAGTCTCAGGGATAAGTCTTAGGGTTAAGTCTTAAGGTTAAATCTTAGGGTTAAGTCTTAAGGTTAAGTCTCAGGGTTAAGTCTTAGGTTAAGTATTAGTATTAAGTCTTAGGGTTAAGTCTTGTGGTTAAGTCCTAAATTTAAGTCTTAGGGTTATGTCTTAGGGATAAGTCTTAGGGTTAAGTCTTATGGTTAAGTCGTAAATTTAAGTCTTAGGGTTATGTCTTAGGGATAAGTCTTAAGGTGAAGTCTTAGGATCAAGTCTTAAGGTGAAGTCATTATGTTAATCCTTAGGGGTTAAGTTTTAGGATTGTTTCTTAGGGTTAAGTCTTAATGTTAAGTGTCAGGTTAAGTCTTACAGTTAAGTCTTATGGTTACCTCTTAATGTTATGTCTTAGGGTTAAGTTATAAGGTTAAGTCTAAGGGTTAACTCCTAAGGTTAAGTGTTAAGTTTGAATATTAAAGTTAGGTCTTAAGGTTAAGACTTAGGGTTAAGTCTTATAGTTAAGTCTTTAGGGTTAAGTCTTAGGTTAAGTTTTTGGCTTACGTCTTAGGGTAAAGTATTAAGGTTAAGTCTTAAACTTAAGTCTTAACGTCAAGTCTTAAGGTTGAGCCTTAAGGTTAAGTTTTAGGGGTTAAGTCTTAGGCTTAATTTTTATGGTTAAGTCTTAAGGTTAAGTTTTAGGGTTAAGTCTTCTAGTTAAGTCTTAGGGTTAAGTCTCAGGTTTATGTCTTATGGTTAAGTCTTAAGGTTATGTTTTAAGGTTTAGTCTTGTAGTTAAGACTTAACGGTAAATCTGAAGGTTAAGTCTCATGGTTAAGTCTTAGGGATAAGTCTCAGGGTTAAGGCTCAAGGTAAGGTCTCAAGGTTAAGTCCCAGGGTTAAGTCGTAAGGTTCTGTCTTAAGGCTGAGACTTAGGGTTAAGTCTTAAGGTTAAGTCTTATGGATTGAGTCTTAGGTTTACGTCTTAGAGTTAAGTCTTGGGGATATGGCTTAGGGTTAAGTCTCAGGGTTAAGTTTCAAGGCTAAGTTTCAATGTTAAGTCTCAGGGTTATGACTTAGGGTTAAGCATTAAGGTTAAGTCTTAGGTTTCAGTCTCAGGGTTATGTCTTAGGATTAAGTCTTAGGGTTAAGTCTTAGGGTTAAGTATTAAATTTAAGTCTTAGGGTTAATTCTTAGGGTTATGTCCTAAAGATCACGTCTTAAGGTTAAATCTTAGGGTTAGGTCTTAAGGTTAAGACTTAAGATTAAGTCTTAGAGTTATGTCTTAGGGTTAAGTCTTAAGGTTAAGACTTAGAGTTAAGTATTTAAGGTTACGTCTTAGGTTTATTGTCTTAGGGTTAAGTCTTAGGGTGTTGTCTTAAGGTTAAGTATTAATATTAAGTCTTAGGGTTTAAAGTCATAAGATTTAATCTCAGGGTTAACTCTTATGGTTATGTCATAAGTTTAAGTCTTAATTTTAAGTCTTGGGGATAAATCCTTGGGTTAAGTCTCACGGTTAATCTCAGGGTTAAGACTTAGGTTAAGTCTTAAGGTTAAGTCTTAGGGTTTAGTCTTAGGGTTCAGTCGTAGGGTTAAGTCTCAGGGTTATGCCTTAGGGTTAAGTCTTATGTTTAAGTTAAGTCTTAGGTTTAAATCATAGGGTTAAGTCTTAGGGTTAAGTTTTAAGTTTAAGTCTTAGGGTTAAGTCTCAGGTTTAGTTTTTAAGGTTAAGTCACAAGGTTAAGTCTTAAGGTTAAGTCTTAATTATAAGTGTTAGGGTTAAGTCTTAAGGTTAAGTCTAAGGGTTAAGTCTCTAAGATTAAGTATTAGGTTTAAGTCTCAGGGTTAAGTCTTAGGGATAAGTCTTAAGGTTAAGTCTTAAATTCAAGTCCTAGGGTTAAGTTTTAAGGTTAAGTCTTAAGGTTAAGTCTCAGGGTTATGTCTTAGGGTTAAGTCTTAGGTTTAAGTCTCAGGGTTAAGTCTTAGGGTTAACTGTTAAGGTTAAGACCTAAATTTAAGTCTTAGGGTTAAGCCTTAAGGATAAGACGTAAATTTGAGTCTTAGCGTTATATCTTAAGGTTATGTCTTACGGTTAAGTGTTAAGGTTAAGTCTTAGATTTAAGTGTTATGGTTATGTCTTAAGGTTAAGTCTTAGTGTTAAGTCTTAGGATTAAGTCTTAAGGTTAACTCATAAATCTAAATCTTAGGGTTAAATCTTTGTGTTAAGTCTTAAGGTTAAAATCTTAAGTCCTAGGGTTTGAGTCTTAGGTTTAAGTCTTAAATTTAAGTCTTTGGGATACGTCTTAGGGTTAAGTGTCAGGGTTAAGATTTATGTTTAATTCTTAAGTTTACGTCTTAGGTTAAGTCTAAAAGTTTAGTCTTAAATTTAAGTCTTAGTGTTGTCTTCGGTTAAGTTATAGTGTTAAGTCTTAGGGTTACATCCTAAGGTTCAGTCTTATATTAAATTCTCAGGGTTAAGTCTTAGGGATAAGTCTTAAGGTTAAGCCTTAGTATTATGTCTTAAGATTCAGTCTTAAATTTAAATCTTAATAATAAGTCTTAAGGTTAAGGTTTGGGGATAAGTCTTAGGGTTAAGTCTCAGGGATAAGTCTTAGGGTTAAGTCTTAAGGTTAAATCTTAGGGTTAAGTCTTAAGGTTAAGTCTCAGGGTTAAGTCTTAGGTTAAGTATTAGTATTAAGTCTTAGGGTTAAGTCTTGTGGTTAAGTCCTAAATTTAAGTCTTAGGGTTATGTCTTAGGGATAAGTCTTAGGGTTAAGTCTTATGGTTAAGTCGTAAATTTAAGTCTTAGGGTTATGTCTTAGGGATAAGTCTTAAGGTGAAGTCTTAGGATCAAGTCTTAAGGTGAAGTCATTATGTTAATCCTTAGGGTATTGTTTCTTAGGGTTAAGTCTTAATGTTAAGTGTCAGGTTAAGTCTTACAGTTAAGTCTTATGGTTACCTCTTAATGTTATGTCTTAGGGTTAAGTTATAAGGTTAAGTCTAAGGGTTAACTCCTAAGGTTAAGTGTTAAGTTTGAATATTAAAGTTAGGTCTTAAGGTTAAGACTTAGGGTTAAGTCTTATAGTTAAGTCTTTAGGGTTAAGTCTTAGGGTTAAGTTTTTGGCTTACGTCTTAGGGTAAAGTATTAAGGTTAAGTCTTAAACTTAAGTCTTAACGTCAAGTCTTAAGGTTGAGCCTTAAGGTTAAGTTTTAGGGTTAAGTCTTAGGCTTAATTTTTATGGTTAAGTCTTAAGGTTAAGTTTTAGGGTTAAGTCTTCTAGTTAAGTCTTAGGGTTAAGTCTCAGGTTTATGTCTTACGGTTAAGTCTTAAGGTTATGTTTTAAGGTTTAGTCTTGTAGTTAAGACTTAACGGTAAATCTGAAGGTTAAGTCTCATGGTTAAGTCTTAGGGATAAGTCTCAGGGTTAAGGCTCAAGGTAAGGTCTCAAGGTTAAGTCCCAGGGTTAAGTCGTAAGGTTCTGTCTTAAGGCTGAGACTTAGGGTTAAGTCTTAAGGTTAAGTCTTATGGATTGAGTCTTAGGTTTACGTCTTAGAGTTAAGTCTTGGGGATATGGCTTAGGGTTAAGTCTCAGGGTTAAGTTTCAAGGCTAAGTTTCAATGTTAAGTCTCAGGGTTATGACTTAGGGTTAAGCATTAAGGTTAAGTCTTAGGTTTCAGTCTCAGGGTTATGTCTTAGGATTAAGTCTTAGGGTTAAGTCTTAGGGTTAAGTATTAAATTTAAGTCTTAGCGTTAATTCTTAGGGTTATGTCCTAAAGATCACGTCTTAAGGTTAAATCTTAGGGTTAGGTCTTAAGGTTAAGACTTAAGATTAAGTCTTAGAGTTATGTCTTAGGGTTAAGTCTTAAGGTTAAGACTTAGAGTTAAGTATTTAAGGTTACGTCTTAGGTTTATTGTCTTAGGGTTAAGTCTTAGGGTGTTGTCTTAAGGTTAAGTATTAATATTAAGTCTTAGGGTTAAAGTCATAAGATTTAATCTCAGGGTTAACTCTTATGGCTATGTCATAAGTTTAAGTCTTAATTTTAAGTCTTGGGGATAAATCTTTGGGTTAAGTCTCACGGTTAATCTCAGGGTTAAGACTTAGGGTTAAGTCTTAAGGTTAAGTCTTAGGGTTTAGTCTTAGGGTTCAGTCGTAGGGTTAAGTCTCAGGGTTATGCCTTAGGGTTAAGTCTTATGTTTAAGTTAAGTCTTAGGTTTAAATCATAGGGTTAAGTCTTAGGGTTAAGTTTTAAGTTTAAGTCTTAGGGTTAAGTCTCAGGTTTAGTTTTTAAGGTTAAGTCACAAGGTTAAGTCTTAAGGTTAAGTCTTAATTATAAGTGTTAGGGTTAAGTCTTAAGGTTAAGTCTAAGGGTTAAGTCTCTAAGATTAAGTATTAGGTTTAAGTCTCAGGGTTAAGTCTTAGGGATAAGTCTTAAGGTTAAGTCTTAAATTCAAGTCCTAGGGTTAAGTTTTAAGGTTAATTCTTAAGGTTAAGTCTCAGGGTTATGTCTTAGGGTTAAGTCTTAGGTTTAAGTCTCAGGGTTAAGTCTTAGGGTTAACTGTTAAGGTTAAGACCTAAATTTAAGTCTTAGGGTTAAGCCTTAAGGATAAGACGTAAATTTGAGTCTTAGCGTTAAATCTTAAGGTTATGTCTTACGGTTAAGTGTTAAGGTTAAGTCTTAGATTTAAGTGTTATGGTTATGTCTTAAGGTTAAGTCTTAGTGTTAAGTCTTAGGATTAAGTCTTAAGGTTAACTCATAAATCTAAATCTTAGGGTTAAATCTTTGTGTTAAGTCTTAAGGTTAAATCTTAAGTCCTAGGGTTTGAGTCTTAGGTTTAAGTCTTAAATTTAAGTCTTTGGGATACGTCTTAGGGTTAAGTGTCAGGGTTAAGATTTATGTTTAATTCTTAAGTTTACGTCTTAGGGTTAAGTCTAAAAGTTTAGTCTTAAATTTAAGTCTTAGTGTCGTCTTCGGTTAAGTTATAGTGTTAAGTCTTAGGGTTACATCCTAAGGTTCAGTCTTATATTAAATTCTCAGGGTTAAGTCTTAGGGATAAGTCTTAAGGTTAAGCCTTAGTATTATGTCTTAAGATTCAGTCTTAAATTTAAATCTTAATAATAAGCCTTAAGGTTAAGGTTTGGGGATAAGTCTTAGGGTTAAGTCTCAGGGATAAGTCTTAGGGTTAAGTCTCAGGGATAAGTCTTAGGGTTAAGTCTTAAGGTTAAATCTTAGGGTTAAGTCTTAAGGTTAAGTCTCAGGGTTAAGTCTTAGGTTAAGTATTAGTATTAAGTCTTAGGGTTAAGTCTTGTGGTTAAGTCCTAAATTTAAGTCTTAGGGTTATGTCTTAGGGATAAGTCTTAGGGTTAAGTCTTATGGTTAAGTCGTAAATTTAAGTCTTAGGGTTATGTCTTAGGGATAAGTCTTAAGGTGAAGACTTAGGATCAAGTCTTAAGGTGAAGTCATTATGTTAATCCTTAGGGTTAAGTTTTAGGATTGTTTCTTAGGGTTAAGTCTTAATGTTAAGTGTCAGGTTAAGTCTTACAGTTAAGTCTTATGGTTACCTCTTAATGTTATGTCTTAGGGTTAAGTTATAAGGTTAAGTCTAAGGGTTAACTCCTAAGGTTAAGTGTTAAGTTTGAATATTAAAGTTAGGTCTTAAGGTTAAGACTTAGGGTTAAGTCTTATAGTTAAGTCTTTAGGGTTAAGTCTTAGGGTTAAGTTTTTGGCTTACGTCTTAGGGTAAAGTATTAAGGTTAAGTCTTAAACTTAAGTCTTAACGTCAAGTCTTAAGGTTGAGCCTTAAGGTTAAGTTTTAGGGTTAAGTCTTAGGCTTAATTTTTATGGTTAAGTCTTAAGGTTAAGTTTTAGGGTTAAGTCTTCTAGTTAAGTCTTAGGGTTAAGTCTCAGGTTTATGTCTTACGGTTAAGTCTTAAGGTTATGTTTTAAGGTTTAGTCTTGTAGTTAAGACTTAACGGTAAATCTGAAGGTTAAGTCTCATGGTTAAGTCTTAGGGATAAGTCTCAGGGTTAAGGCTCAAGGTAAGGTCTCAAGGTTAAGTCCCAGGGTTAAGTCGTAAGGTTCTGTCTTAAGGCTGAGACTTAGGGTTAAGTCTTAAGGTTAAGTCTTATGGATTGAGTCTTAGGTTTACGTCTTAGAGTTAAGTCTTGGGGATATGGCTTAGGGTTAAGTCTCAGGGTTAAGTTTCAAGGCTAAGTTTCAATGTTAAGTCTCAGGGTTATGACTTAGGGTTAAGCATTAAGGTTAAGTCTTAGGTTTCAGTCTCAGGGTTATGTCTTAGGATTAAGTCTTAGGGTTAAGTCTTAGGGTTAAGTATTAAATTTAAGTCTTAGCGTTAATTCTTAGGGTTATGTCCTAAAGATCACGTCTTAAGGTTAAATCTTAGGGTTAGGTCTTAAGGTTAAGACTTAAGATTAAGTCTTAGAGTTATGTCTTAGGGTTAAGTCTTAAGGTTAAGACTTAGAGTTAAGTATTTAAGGTTACGTCTTAGGTTTATTGTCTTAGGGTTAAGTCTTAGGGTGTTGTCTTAAGGTTAAGTATTAATATTAAGTCTTAGGGTTAAAGTCATAAGATTTAATCTCAGGGTTAACTCTTATGGCTATGTCATAAGTTTAAGTCTTAATTTTAAGTCTTGGGGATAAATCCTTGGGTTAAGTCTCACGGTTAATCTCAGGGTTAAGACTTAGGGTTAAGTCTTAAGGTTAAGTCTTAGGGTTTAGTCTTAGGGTTCAGTCGTAGGGTTAAGTCTCAGGGTTATGCCTTAGGGTTAAGTCTTATGTTTAAGTTAAGTCTTAGGTTTAAATCATAGGGTTAAGTCTTAGGGTTAAGTTTTAAGTTTAAGTCTTAGGGTTAAGTCTCAGGTTTAGTTTTTAAGGTTAAGTCACAAGGTTAAGTCTTAAGGTTAAGTCTTAATTATAAGTGTTAGGGTTAAGTCTTAAGGTTAAGTCTAAGGGTTAAGTCTCTAAGATTAAGTATTAGGTTTAAGTCTCAGGGTTAAGTCTTAGGGATAAGTCTTAAGGTTAAGTCTTAAATTCAAGTCCTAGGGTTAAGTTTTAAGGTTAAGTCTTAAGGTTAAGTCTCAGGGTTATGTCTTAGGGTTAAGTCTTAGGTTTAAGTCTCAGGGTTAAGTCTTAGGGTTAACTGTTAAGGTTAAGACCTAAATTTAAGTCTTAGGGTTAAGCCTTAAGGATAAGACGTAAATTTGAGTCTTAGCGTTAAATCTTAAGGTTATGTCTTACGGTTAAGTGTTAAGGTTAAGTCTTAGATTTAAGTGTTATGGTTATGTCTTAAGGTTAAGTCTTTAGTGTTAAGTCTTAGGATTAAGTCTTAAGGTTAACTCATAAATCTAAATCTTAGGGTTAAATCTTTGTGTTAAGTCTTAAGGTTAAATCTTAAGTCCTAGGGTTTGAGTCTTAGGTTTAAGTCTTAAATTTAAGTCTTTGGGATACGTCTTAGGGTTAAGTGTCAGGGTTAAGATTTATGTTTAATTCTTAAGTTTACGTCTTAGGGTTAAGTCTAAAAGTTTAGTCTTAAATTTAAGTCTTAGTGTTGTCTTCGGTTAAGTTATAGTGTTAAGTCTTAGGGTTACATCCTAAGGTTCAGTCTTATATTAAATTCTCAGGGTTAAGTCTTAGGGATAAGTCTTAAGGTTAAGCCTTAGTATTATGTCTTAAGATTCAGTCTTAAATTTAAATCTTAATAATAAGTCTTAAGGTTAAGGTTTGGGGATAAGTCTTAGGGTTAAGTCTCAGGGATAAGTCTTAGGGTTAAGTCTTAAGGTTAAATCTTAGGGTTAAGTCTTAAGGTTAAGTCTCAGGGTTAAGTCTTAGGTTAAGTATTAGTATTAAGTCTTAGGGTTAAGTCTTGTGGTTAAGTCCTAAATTTAAGTCTTAGGGTTATGTCTTAGGGATAAGTCTTAGGGTTAAGTCTTATGGTTAAGTCGTAAATTTAAGTCTTAGGGTTATGTCTTAGGGATAAGTCTTAAGGTGAAGTCTTAGGATCAAGTCTTAAGGTGAAGTCATTATGTTAATCCTTAGGGTTAAGTTTTAGGATTGTTTCTTAGGGTTAAGTCTTAATGTTAAGTGTCAGGTTAAGTCTTACAGTTAAGTCTTATGGTTACCTCTTAATGTTATGTCTTAGGGTTAAGTTATAAGGTTAAGTCTAAGGGTTAACTCCTAAGGTTAAGTGTTAAGTTTGAATATTAAAGTTAGGTCTTAAGGTTAAGACTTAGGGTTAAGTCTTATAGTTAAGTCTTTAGGGTTAAGTCTTAGGGTTAAGTTTTTGGCTTACGTCTTAGGGTAAAGTATTAAGGTTAAGTCTTAAACTTAAGTCTTAACGTCAAGTCTTAAGGTTGAGCCTTAAGGTTAAGTTTTAGGGTTAAGTCTTAGGCTTAATTTTTATGGTTAAGTCTTAAGGTTAAGTTTTAGGGTTAAGTCTTCTAGTTAAGTCTTAGGGTTAAGTCTCAGGTTTATGTCTTATGGTTAAGTCTTAAGGTTATGTTTTAAGGTTTAGTCTTGTAGTTAAGACTTAACGGTAAATCTGAAGGTTAAGTCTCATGGTTAAGTCTTAGGGATAAGTCTCAGGGTTAAGGCTCAAGGTAAGGTCTCAAGGTTAAGTCCCAGGGTTAAGTCGTAAGGTTCTGTCTTAAGGCTGAGACTTAGGGTTAAGTCTTAAGGTTAAGTCTTATGGATTGAGTCTTAGGTTTACGTCTTAGAGTTAAGTCTTGGGGATATGGCTTAGGGTTAAGTCTCAGGGTTAAGTTTCAAGGCTAAGTTTCAATGTTAAGTCTCAGGGTTATGACTTAGGGTTAAGCATTAAGGTTAAGTCTTAGGTTTCAGTCTCAGGGTTATGTCTTAGGATTAAGTCTTAGGGTTAAGTCTTAGGGTTAAGTATTAAATTTAAGTCTTAGCGTTAATTCTTAGGGTTATGTCCTAAAGATCACGTCTTAAGGTTAAATCTTAGGGTTAGGTCTTAAGGTTAAGACTTAAGATTAAGTCTTAGAGTTATGTCTTAGGGTTAAGTCTTAAGGTTAAGACTTAGAGTTAAGTATTTAAGGTTACGTCTTAGGTTTATTGTCTTAGGGTTAAGTCTTAGGGTGTTGTCTTAAGGTTAAGTATTAATATTAAGTCTTAGGGTTAAAGTCATAAGATTTAATCTCAGGGTTAACTCTTATGGTTATGTCATAAGTTTAAGTCTTAATTTTAAGTCTTGGGGATAAATCCTTGGGTTAAGTCTCACGGTTAATCTCAGGGTTAAGACTTAGGGTTAAGTCTTAAGGTTAAGTCTTAGGGTTTAGTCTTAGGGTTCAGTCGTAGGGTTAAGTCTCAGGGTTATGCCTTAGGGTTAAGTCTTATGTTTAAGTTAAGTCTTAGGTTTAAATCATAGGGTTAAGTCTTAGGGTTAAGTTTTAAGTTTAAGTCTTAGGGTTAAGTCTCAGGTTTAGTTTTTAAGGTTAAGTCACAAGGTTAAGTCTTAAGGTTAAGTCTTAATTATAAGTGTTAGGGTTAAGTCTTAAGGTTAAGTCTAAGGGTTAAGTCTCTAAGATTAAGTATTAGGTTTAAGTCTCAGGGTTAAGTCTTAGGGATAAGTCTTAAGGTTAAGTCTTAAATTCAAGTCCTAGGGTTAAGTTTTAAGGTTAAGTCTTAAGGTTAAGTCTCAGGGTTATGTCTTAGGGTTAAGTCTTAGGTTTAAGTCTCAGGGTTAAGTCTTAGGGTTAACTGTTAAGGTTAAGACCTAAATTTAAGTCTTAGGGTTAAGCCTTAAGGATAAGACGTAAATTTGAGTCTTAGCGTTAAATCTTAAGGTTATGTCTTACGGTTAAGTGTTAAGGTTAAGTCTTAGATTTAAGTGTTATGGTTATGTCTTAAGGTTAAGTCTTAGTGTTAAGTCTTAGGATTAAGTCTTAAGGTTAACTCATAAATCTAAATCTTAGGGTTAAATCTTTGTGTTAAGTCTTAAGGTTAAATCTTAAGTCCTAGGGTTTGAGTCTTAGGTTTAAGTCTTAAATTTAAGTCTTTGGGATACGTCTTAGGGTTAAGTGTCAGGGTTAAGATTTATGTTTAATTCTTAAGTTTACGTCTTAGGGTTAAGTCTAAAAGTTTAGTCTTAAATTTAAGTCTTAGTGTTGTCTTCGGTTAAGTTATAGTGTTAAGTCTTAGGGTTACATCCTAAGGTTCAGTCTTATATTAAATTCTCAGGGTTAAGTCTTAGGGATAAGTCTTAAGGTTAAGCCTTAGTATTATGTCTTAAGATTCAGTCTTAAATTTAAATCTTAATAATAAGTCTTAAGGTTAAGGTTTGGGGATAAGTCTTAGGGTTAAGTCTCAGGGATAAGTCTTAGGGTTAAGTCTTAAGGTTAAATCTTAGGGTTAAGTCTTAAGGTTAAGTCTCAGGGTTAAGTCTTAGGTTAAGTATTAGTATTAAGTCTTAGGGTTAAGTCTTGTGGTTAAGTCCTAAATTTAAGTCTTAGGGTTATGTCTTAGGGATAAGTCTTAGGGTTAAGTCTTATGGTTAAGTCGTAAATTTAAGTCTTAGGGTTATGTCTTAGGGATAAGTCTTAAGGTGAAGTCTTAGGATCAAGTCTTAAGGTGAAGTCATTATGTTAATCCTTAGGGTTAAGTTTTAGGATTGTTTCTTAGGGTTAAGTCTTAATGTTAAGTGTCAGGTTAAGTCTTACAGTTAAGTCTTATGGTTACCTCTTAATGTTATGTCTTAGGGTTAAGTTATAAGGTTAAGTCTAAGGGTTAACTCCTAAGGTTAAGTGTTAAGTTTGAATATTAAAGTTAGGTCTTAAGGTTAAGACTTAGGGTTAAGTCTTATAGTTAAGTCTTTAGGGTTAAGTCTTAGGGTTAAGTTTTTGGCTTACGTCTTAGGGTAAAGTATTAAGGTTAAGTCTTAAACTTAAGTCTTAACGTCAAGTCTTAAGGTTGAGCCTTAAGGTTAAGTTTTAGGGTTAAGTCTTAGGCTTAATTTTTATGGTTAAGTCTTAAGGTTAAGTTTTAGGGTTAAGTCTTCTAGTTAAGTCTTAGGGTTAAGTCTCAGGTTTATGTCTTACGGTTAAGTCTTAAGGTTATGTTTTAAGGTTTAGTCTTGTAGTTAAGACTTAACGGTAAATCTGAAGGTTAAGTCTCATGGTTAAGTCTTAGGGATAAGTCTCAGGGTTAAGGCTCAAGGTAAGGTCTCAAGGTTAAGTCCCAGGGTTAAGTCGTAAGGTTCTGTCTTAAGGCTGAGACTTAGGGTTAAGTCTTAAGGTTAAGTCTTATGGATTGAGTCTTAGGTTTACGTCTTAGAGTTAAGTCTTGGGGATATGGCTTAGGGTTAAGTCTCAGGGTTAAGTTTCAAGGCTAAGTTTCAATGTTAAGTCTCAGGGTTATGACTTAGGGTTAAGCATTAAGGTTAAGTCTTAGGTTTCAGTCTCAGGGTTATGTCTTAGGATTAAGTCTTAGGGTTAAGTATTAAATTTAAGTCTTAGCGTTAATTCTTAGGGTTATGTCCTAAAGATCACGTCTTAAGGTTAAATCTTAGGGTTAGGTCTTAAGGTTAAGACTTAAGATTAAGTCTTAGAGTTATGTCTTAGGGTTAAGTCTTAAGGTTAAGACTTAGAGTTAAGTATTTAAGGTTACGTCTTAGGTTTATTGTCTTAGGGTTAAGTCTTAGGGTGTTGTCTTAAGGTTAAGTATTAATATTAAGTCTTAGGGTTAAAGTCATAAGATTTAATCTCAGGGTTAACTCTTATGGCTATGTCATAAGTTTAAGTCTTAATTTTAAGTCTTGGGGATAAATCTTTGGGTTAAGTCTCACGGTTAATCTCAGGGTTAAGACTTAGGGTTAAGTCTTAAGGTTAAGTCTTAGGGTTTAGTCTTAGGGTTCAGTCGTAGGGTTAAGTCTCAGGGTTATGCCTTAGGGTTAAGTCTTATGTTTAAGTTAAGTCTTAGGTTTAAATCATAGGGTTAAGTCTTAGGGTTAAGTTTTAAGTTTAAGTCTTAGGGTTAAGTCTCAGGTTTAGTTTTTAAGGTTAAGTCACAAGGTTAAGTCTTAAGGTTAAGTCTTAATTATAAGTGTTAGGGTTAAGTCTTAAGGTTAAGTCTAAGGGTTAAGTCTCTAAGATTAAGTATTAGGTTTAAGTCTCAGGGTTAAGTCTTAGGGATAAGTCTTAAGGTTAAGTCTTAAATTCAAGTCCTAGGGTTAAGTTTTAAGGTTAAGTCTTAAGGTTAAGTCTCAGGGTTATGTCTTAGGGTTAAGTCTTAGGTTTAAGTCTCAGGGTTAAGTCTTAGGGTTAACTGTTAAGGTTAAGACCTAAATTTAAGTCTTAGGGTTAAGCCTTAAGGATAAGACGTAAATTTGAGTCTTAGCGTTAAATCTTAAGGTTATGTCTTACGGTTAAGTGTTAAGGTTAAGTCTTAGATTTAAGTGTTATGGTTATGTCTTAAGGTTAAGTCTTTAGTGTTAAGTCTTAGGATTAAGTCTTAAGGTTAACTCATAAATCTAAATCTTAGGGTTAAATCTTTGTGTTAAGTCTTAAGGTTAAATCTTAAGTCCTAGGGTTTGAGTCTTAGGTTTAAGTCTTAAATTTAAGTCTTTGGGATACGTCTTAGGGTTAAGTGTCAGGGTTAAGATTTATGTTTAATTCTTAAGTTTACGTCTTAGGGTTAAGTCTAAAAGTTTAGTCTTAAATTTAAGTCTTAGTGTTGTCTTCGGTTAAGTTATAGTGTTAAGTCTTAGGGTTACATCCTAAGGTTCAGTCTTATATTAAATTCTCAGGGTTAAGTCTTAGGGATAAGTCTTAAGGTTAAGCCTTAGTATTATGTCTTAAGATTCAGTCTTAAATTTAAATCTTAATAATAAGTCTTAAGGTTAAGGTTTGGGGATAAGTCTTAGGGTTAAGTCTCAGGGATAAGTCTTAGGGTTAAGTCTTAAGGTTAAATCTTAGGGTTAAGTCTTAAGGTTAAGTCTCAGGGTTAAGTCTTAGGTTAAGTATTAGTATTAAGTCTTAGGGTTAAGTCTTGTGGTTAAGTCCTAAATTTAAGTCTTAGGGTTATGTCTTAGGGATAAGTCTTAGGGTTAAGTCTTATGGTTAAGTCGTAAATTTAAGTCTTAGGGTTATGTCTTAGGGATAAGTCTTAAGGTGAAGTCTTAGGATCAAGTCTTAAGGTGAAGTCATTATGTTAATCCTTAGGGTTAAGTTTTAGGATTGTTTCTTAGGGTTAAGTCTTAATGTTAAGTGTCAGGTTAAGTCTTACAGTTAAGTCTTATGGTTACCTCTTAATGTTATGTCTTAGGGTTAAGTTATAAGGTTAAGTCTAAGGGTTAACTCCTAAGGTTAAGTGTTAAGTTTGAATATTAAAGTTAGGTCTTAAGGTTAAGACTTAGGGTTAAGTCTTATAGTTAAGTCTTTAGGGTTAAGTCTTCGGGTTAAGTTTTTGGCTTACGTCTTAGGGTAAAGTATTAAGGTTAAGTCTTAAACTTAAGTCTTAACGTCAAGTCTTAAGGTTGAGCCTTAAGGTTAAGTTTTAGGGTTAAGTCTTAGGCTTAATTTTTATGGTTAAGTCTTAAGGTTAAGTTTTAGGGTTAAGTCTTCTAGTTAAGTCTTAGGGTTAAGTCTCAGGTTTATGTCTTACGGTTAAGTCTTAAGGTTATGTTTTAAGGTTTAGTCTTGTAGTTAAGACTTAACGGTAAATCTGAAGGTTAAGTCTCATGGTTAAGTCTTAGGGATAAGTCTCAGGGTTAAGGCTCAAGGTAAGGTCTCAAGGTTAAGTCCCAGGGTTAAGTCGTAAGGTTCTGTCTTAAGGCTGAGACTTAGGGTTAAGTCTTAAGGTTAAGTCTTATGGATTGAGTCTTAGGTTTACGTCTTAGAGTTAAGTCTTGGGGATATGGCTTAGGGTTAAGTCTCAGGGTTAAGTTTCAAGGCTAAGTTTCAATGTTAAGTCTCAGGGTTATGACTTAGGGTTAAGCATTAAGGTTAAGTCTTAGGTTTCAGTCTCAGGGTTATGTCTTAGGATTAAGTCTTAGGGTTAAGTATTAAATTTAAGTCTTAGCGTTAATTCTTAGGGTTATGTCCTAAAGATCACGTCTTAAGGTTAAATCTTAGGGTTAGGTCTTAAGGTTAAGACTTAAGATTAAGTCTTAGAGTTATGTCTTAGGGTTAAGTCTTAAGGTTAAGACTTAGAGTTAAGTATTTAAGGTTACGTCTTAGGTTTATTGTCTTAGGGTTAAGTCTTAGGGTGTTGTCTTAAGGTTAAGTATTAATATTAAGTCTTAGGGTTAAAGTCATAAGATTTAATCTCAGGGTTAACTCTTATGGCTATGTCATAAGTTTAAGTCTTAATTTTAAGTCTTGGGGATAAATCTTTGGGTTAAGTCTCACGGTTAATCTCAGGGTTAAGACTTAGGGTTAAGTCTTAAGGTTAAGTCTTAGGGTTTAGTCTTAGGGTTCAGTCGTAGGGTTAAGTCTCAGGGTTATGCCTTAGGGTTAAGTCTTATGTTTAAGTTAAGTCTTAGGTTTAAATCATAGGGTTAAGTCTTAGGGTTAAGTTTTAAGTTTAAGTCTTAGGGTTAAGTCTCAGGTTTAGTTTTTAAGGTTAAGTCACAAGGTTAAGTCTTAAGGTTAAGTCTTAATTATAAGTGTTAGGGTTAAGTCTTAAGGTTAAGTCTAAGGGTTAAGTCTCTAAGATTAAGTATTAGGTTTAAGTCTCAGGGTTAAGTCTTAGGGATAAGTCTTAAGGTTAAGTCTTAAATTCAAGTCCTAGGGTTAAGTTTTAAGGTTAAGTCTTAAGGTTAAGTCTCAGGGTTATGTCTTAGGGTTAAGTCTTAGGTTTAAGTCTCAGGGTTAAGTCTTAGGGTTAACTGTTAAGGTTAAGACCTAAATTTAAGTCTTAGGGTTAAGCCTTAAGGATAAGACGTAAATTTGAGTCTTAGCGTTAAATCTTAAGGTTATGTCTTACGGTTAAGTGTTAAGGTTAAGTCTTAGATTTAAGTGTTATGGTTATGTCTTAAGGTTAAGTCTTTAGTGTTAAGTCTTAGGATTAAGTCTTAAGGTTAACTCATAAATCTAAATCTTAGGGTTAAATCTTTGTGTTAAGTCTTAAGGTTAAATCTTAAGTCCTAGGGTTTGAGTCTTAGGTTTAAGTCTTAAATTTAAGTCTTTGGGATACGTCTTAGGGTTAAGTGTCAGGGTTAAGATTTATGTTTAATTCTTAAGTTTACGTCTTAGGGTTAAGTCTAAAAGTTTAGTCTTAAATTTAAGTCTTAGTGTTGTCTTCGGTTAAGTTATAGTGTTAAGTCTTAGGGTTACATCCTAAGGTTCAGTCTTATATTAAATTCTCAGGGTTAAGTCTTAGGGATAAGTCTTAAGGTTAAGCCTTAGTATTATGTCTTAAGATTCAGTCTTAAATTTAAATCTTAATAATAAGTCTTAAGGTTAAGGTTTGGGGATAAGTCTTAGGGTTAAGTCTCAGGGATAAGTCTTAGGGTTAAGTCTTAAGGTTAAATCTTAGGGTTAAGTCTTAAGGTTAAGTCTCAGGGTTAAGTCTTAGGTTAAGTATTAGTATTAAGTCTTAGGGTTAAGTCTTGTGGTTAAGTCCTAAATTTAAGTCTTAGGGTTATGTCTTAGGGATAAGTCTTAGGGTTAAGTCTTATGGTTAAGTCGTAAATTTAAGTCTTAGGGTTATGTCTTAGGGATAAGTCTTAAGGTGAAGTCTTAGGATCAAGTCTTAAGGTGAAGTCATTATGTTAATCCTTAGGGTTAAGTTTTAGGATTGTTTCCTAGGGTTAAGTCTTAATGTTAAGTGTCAGGTTAAGTCTTACAGTTAAGTCTTATGGTTACCTCTTAATGTTATGTCTTAGGGTTAAGTTATAAGGTTAAGTCTAAGGGTTAACTCCTAAGGTTAAGTGTTAAGTTTGAATATTAAAGTTAGGTCTTAAGGTTAAGACTTAGGGTTAAGTCTTATAGTTAAGTCTTTAGGGTTAAGTCTTAGGGTTAAGTTTTTGGCTTACGTCTTAGGGTAAAGTATTAAGGTTAAGTCTTAAACTTAAGTCTTAACGTCAAGTCTTAAGGTTGAGCCTTAAGGTTAAGTTTTAGGGTTAAGTCTTAGGCTTAATTTTTATGGTTAAGTCTTAAGGTTAAGTTTTAGGGTTAAGTCTTCTAGTTAAGTCTTAGGGTTAAGTCTCAGGTTTATGTCTTACGGTTAAGTCTTAAGGTTATGTTTTAAGGTTTAGTCTTGTAGTTAAGACTTAACGGTAAATCTGAAGGTTAAGTCTCATGGTTAAGTCTTAGGGATAAGTCTCAGGGTTAAGGCTCAAGGTAAGGTCTCAAGGTTAAGTCCCAGGGTTAAGTCGTAAGGTTCTGTCTTAAGGCTGAGACTTAGGGTTAAGTCTTAAGGTTAAGTCTTATGGATTGAGTCTTAGGTTTACGTCTTAGAGTTAAGTCTTGGGGATATGGCTTAGGGTTAAGTCTCAGGGTTAAGTTTCAAGGCTAAGTTTCAATGTTAAGTCTCAGGGTTATGACTTAGGGTTAAGCATTAAGGTTAAGTCTTAGGTTTCAGTCTCAGGGTTATGTCTTAGGATTAAGTCTTAGGGTTAAGTCTTAGGGTTAAGTATTAAATTTAAGTCTTAGGGTTAATTCTTAGGGTTATGTCCTAAAGATCACGTCTTAAGGTTAAATCTTAGGGTTAGGTCTTAAGGTTAAGACTTAAGATTAAGTCTTAGAGTTATGTCTTAGGGTTAAGTCTTAAGGTTAAGACTTAGAGTTAAGTATTTAAGGTTACGTCTTAGGTTTATTGTCTTAGGGTTAAGTCTTAGGGTGTTGTCTTAAGGTTAAGTATTAATATTAAGTCTTAGGGTTAAAGTCATAAGATTTAATCTCAGGGTTAACTCTTATGGCTATGTCATAAGTTTAAGTCTTAATTTTAAGTCTTGGGGATAAATCCTTGGGTTAAGTCTCACGGTTAATCTCAGGGTTAAGACTTAGGGTTAAGTCTTAAGGTTAAGTCTTAGGGTTTAGTCTTAGGGTTCAGTCGTAGGGTTAAGTCTCAGGGTTATGCCTTAGGGTTAAGTCTTATGTTTAAGTTAAGTCTTAGGTTTAAATCATAGGGTTAAGTCTTAGGGTTAAGTTTTAAGTTTAAGTCTTAGGGTTAAGTCTCAGGTTTAGTTTTTAAGGTTAAGTCACAAGGTTAAGTCTTAAGGTTAAGTCTTAATTATAAGTGTTAGGGTTAAGTCTTAAGGTTAAGTCTAAGGGTTAAGTCTCTAAGATTAAGTATTAGGTTTAAGTCTCAGGGTTAAGTCTTAGGGATAAGTCTTAAGGTTAAGTCTTAAATTCAAGTCCTAGGGTTAAGTTTTAAGGTTAAGTCTTAAGGTTAAGTCTCAGGGTTATGTCTTAGGGTTAAGTCTTAGGTTTAAGTCTCAGGGTTAAGTCTTAGGGTTAACTGTTAAGGTTAAGACCTAAATTTAAGTCTTAGGGTTAAGCCTTAAGGATAAGACGTAAATTTGAGTCTTAGCGTTAAATCTTAAGGTTATGTCTTACGGTTAAGTGTTAAGGTTAAGTCTTAGATTTAAGTGTTATGGTTATGTCTTAAGGTTAAGTCTTTAGTGTTAAGTCTTAGGATTAAGTCTTAAGGTTAACTCATAAATCTAAATCTTAGGGTTAAATCTTTGTGTTAAGTCTTAAGGTTAAATCTTAAGTCCTAGGGTTTGAGTCTTAGGTTTAAGTCTTAAATTTAAGTCTTTGGGATACGTCTTAGGGTTAAGTGTCAGGGTTAAGATTTATGTTTAATTCTTAAGTTTACGTCTTAGGGTTAAGTCTAAAAGTTTAGTCTTAAATTTAAGTCTTAGTGTTGTCTTCGGTTAAGTTATAGTGTTAAGTCTTAGGGTTACATCCTAAGGTTCAGTCTTATATTAAATTCTCAGGGTTAAGTCTTAGGGATAAGTCTTAAGGTTAAGCCTTAGTATTATGTCTTAAGATTCAGTCTTAAATTTAAATCTTAATAATAAGTCTTAAGGTTAAGGTTTGGGGATAAGTCTTAGGGTTAAGTCTCAGGGATAAGTCTTAGGGTTAAGTCTTAAGGTTAAATCTTAGGGTTAAGTCTTAAGGTTAAGTCTCAGGGTTAAGTCTTAGGTTAAGTATTAGTATTAAGTCTTAGGGTTAAGTCTTGTGGTTAAGTCCTAAATTTAAGTCTTAGGGTTATGTCTTAGGGATAAGTCTTAGGGTTAAGTCTTATGGTTAAGTCGTAAATTTAAGTCTTAGGGTTATGTCTTAGGGATAAGTCTTAAGGTGAAGTCTTAGGATCAAGTCTTAAGGTGAAGTCATTATGTTAATAATTAGGGTTAAGTTTTAGGATTGTTTCCTAGGGTTAAGTCTTAATGTTAAGTGTCAGGTTAAGTCTTACAGTTAAGTCTTATGGTTACCTCTTAATGTTATGTCTTAGGGTTAAGTTATAAGGTTAAGTCTAAGGGTTAACTCCTAAGGTTAAGTGTTAAGTTTGAATATTAAAGTTAGGTCTTAAGGTTAAGACTTAGGGTTAAGTCTTATAGTTAAGTCTTTAGGGTTAAGTCTTAGGGTTAAGTTTTTGGCTTACGTCTTAGGGTAAAGTATTAAGGTTAAGTCTTAAACTTAAGTCTTAACGTCAAGTCTTAAGGTTGAGCCTTAAGGTTAAGTTTTAGGGTTAAGTCTTAGGCTTAATTTTTATGGTTAAGTCTTAAGGTTAAGTTTTAGGGTTAAGTCTTCTAGTTAAGTCTTAGGGTTAAGTCTCAGGTTTATGTCTTACGGTTAAGTCTTAAGGTTATGTTTTAAGGTTTAGTCTTGTAGTTAAGACTTAACGGTAAATCTGAAGGTTAAGTCTCATGGTTAAGTCTTAGGGATAAGTCTCAGGGTTAAGGCTCAAGGTAAGGTCTCAAGGTTAAGTCCCAGGGTTAAGTCGTAAGGTTCTGTCTTAAGGCTGAGACTTAGGGTTAAGTCTTAAGGTTAAGTCTTATGGATTGAGTCTTAGGTTTACGTCTTAGAGTTAAGTCTTGGGGATATGGCTTAGGGTTAAGTCTCAGGGTTAAGTTTCAAGGCTAAGTTTCAATGTTAAGTCTCAGGGTTATGACTTAGGGTTAAGCATTAAGGTTAAGTCTTAGGTTTCAGTCTCAGGGTTATGTCTTAGGATTAAGTCTTAGGGTTAAGTCTTAGGGTTAAGTATTAAATTTAAGTCTTAGGGTTAATTCTTAGGGTTATGTCCTAAAGATCACGTCTTAAGGTTAAATCTTAGGGTTAGGTCTTAAGGTTAAGACTTAAGATTAAGTCTTAGAGTTATGTCTTAGGGTTAAGTCTTAAGGTTAAGACTTAGAGTTAAGTATTTAAGGTTACGTCTTAGGTTTATTGTCTTAGGGTTAAGTCTTAGGGTGTTGTCTTAAGGTTAAGTATTAATATTAAGTCTTAGGGTTAAAGTCATAAGATTTAATCTCAGGGTTAACTCTTATGGCTATGTCATAAGTTTAAGTCTTAATTTTAAGTCTTGGGGATAAATCTTTGGGTTAAGTCTCACGGTTAATCTCAGGGTTAAGACTTAGGGTTAAGTCTTAAGGTTAAGTCTTAGGGTTTAGTCTTAGGGTTCAGTCGTAGGGTTAAGTCTCAGGGTTATGCCTTAGGGTTAAGTCTTATGTTTAAGTTAAGTCTTAGGTTTAAATCATAGGGTTAAGTCTTAGGGTTAAGTTTTAAGTTTAAGTCTTAGGGTTAAGTCTCAGGTTTAGTTTTTAAGGTTAAGTCACAAGGTTAAGTCTTAAGGTTAAGTCTTAATTATAAGTGTTAGGGTTAAGTCTTAAGGTTAAGTCTAAGGGTTAAGTCTCTAAGATTAAGTATTAGGTTTAAGTCTCAGGGTTAAGTCTTAGGGATAAGTCTTAAGGTTAAGTCTTAAATTCAAGTCCTAGGGTTAAGTTTTAAGGTTAAGTCTTAAGGTTAAGTCTCAGGGTTATGTCTTAGGGTTAAGTCTTAGGTTTAAGTCTCAGGGTTAAGTCTTAGGGTTAACTGTTAAGGTTAAGACCTAAATTTAAGTCTTAGGGTTAAGCCTTAAGGATAAGACGTAAATTTGAGTCTTAGCGTTAAATCTTAAGGTTATGTCTTACGGTTAAGTGTTAAGGTTAAGTCTTAGATTTAAGTGTTATGGTTATGTCTTAAGGTTAAGTCTTAGTGTTAAGTCTTAGGATTAAGTCTTAAGGTTAACTCATAAATCTAAATCTTAGGGTTAAATCTTTGTGTTAAGTCTTAAGGTTAAATCTTAAGTCCTAGGGTTTGAGTCTTAGGTTTAAGTCTTAAATTTAAGTCTTTGGGATACGTCTTAGGGTTAAGTGTCAGGGTTAAGATTTATGTTTAATTCTTAAGTTTACGTCTTAGGGTTAAGTCTAAAAGTTTAGTCTTAAATTTAAGTCTTAGTGTTGTCTTCGGTTAAGTTATAGTGTTAAGTCTTAGGGTTACATCCTAAGGTTCAGTCTTATATTAAATTCTCAGGGTTAAGTCTTAGGGATAAGTCTTAAGGTTAAGCCTTAGTATTATGTCTTAAGATTCAGTCTTAAATTTAAATCTTAATAATAAGTCTTAAGGTTAAGGTTTGGGGATAAGTCTTAGGGTTAAGTCTCAGGGATAAGTCTTAGGGTTAAGTCTTAAGGTTAAATCTTAGGGTTAAGTCTTAAGGTTAAGTCTCAGGGTTAAGTCTTAGGTTAAGTATTAGTATTAAGTCTTAGGGTTAAGTCTTGTGGTTAAGTCCTAAATTTAAGTCTTAGGGTTATGTCTTAGGGATAAGTCTTAGGGTTAAGTCTTATGGTTAAGTCGTAAATTTAAGTCTTAGGGTTATGTCTTAGGGATAAGTCTTAAGGTGAAGTCTTAGGATCAAGTCTTAAGGTGAAGTCATTATGTTAATCCTTAGGGTTAAGTTTTAGGATTGTTTCCTAGGGTTAAGTCTTAATGTTAAGTGTCAGGTTAAGTCTTACAGTTAAGTCTTATGGTTACCTCTTAATGTTATGTCTTAGGGTTAAGTTATAAGGTTAAGTCTAAGGGTTAACTCCTAAGGTTAAGTGTTAAGTTTGAATATTAAAGTTAGGTCTTAAGGTTAAGACTTAGGGTTAAGTCTTATAGTTAAGTCTTTAGGGTTAAGTCTTAGGGTTAAGTTTTTGGCTTACGTCTTAGGGTAAAGTATTAAGGTTAAGTCTTAAACTTAAGTCTTAAGGTTGAGCCTTAAGGTTAAGTTTTAGGGTTAAGTCTTAGGCTTAATTTTTATGGTTAAGTCTTAAGGTTAAGTTTTAGGGTTAAGTCTTCTAGTTAAGTCTTAGGGTTAAGTCTCAGGTTTATGTCTTACGGTTAAGTCTTAAGGTTATGTTTTAAGGTTTAGTCTTGTAGTTAAGACTTAACGGTAAATCTGAAGGTTAAGTCTCATGGTTAAGTCTTAGGGATAAGTCTCAGGGTTAAGGCTCAAGGTAAGGTCTCAAGGTTAAGTCCCAGGGTTAAGTCGTAAGGTTCTGTCTTAAGGCTGAGACTTAGGGTTAAGTCTTAAGGTTAAGTCTTATGGATTGAGTCTTAGGTTTACGTCTTAGAGTTAAGTCTTGGGGATATGGCTTAGGGTTAAGTCTCAGGGTTAAGTTTCAAGGCTAAGTTTCAATGTTAAGTCTCAGGGTTATGACTTAGGGTTAAGCATTAAGGTTAAGTCTTAGGTTTCAGTCTCAGGGTTATGTCTTAGGATTAAGTCTTAGGGTTAAGTCTTAGGGTTAAGTATTAAATTTAAGTCTTAGGGTTAATTCTTAGGGTTATGTCCTAAAGATCACGTCTTAAGGTTAAATCTTAGGGTTAGGTCTTAAGGTTAAGACTTAAGATTAAGTCTTAGAGTTATGTCTTAGGGTTAAGTCTTAAGGTTAAGACTTAGAGTTAAGTATTTAAGGTTACGTCTTAGGTTTATTGTCTTAGGGTTAAGTCTTAGGGTGTTGTCTTAAGGTTAAGTATTAATATTAAGTCTTAGGGTTAAAGTCATAAGATTTAATCTCAGGGTTAACTCTTATGGCTATGTCATAAGTTTAAGTCTTAATTTTAAGTCTTGGGGATAAATCTTTGGGTTAAGTCTCACGGTTAATCTCAGGGTTAAGACTTAGGGTTAAGTCTTAAGGTTAAGTCTTAGGGTTTAGTCTTAGGGTTCAGTCGTAGGGTTAAGTCTCAGGGTTATGCCTTAGGGTTAAGTCTTATGTTTAAGTTAAGTCTTAGGTTTAAATCATAGGGTTAAGTCTTAGGGTTAAGTTTTAAGTTTAAGTCTTAGGGTTAAGTCTCAGGTTTAGTTTTTAAGGTTAAGTCACAAGGTTAAGTCTTAAGGTTAAGTCTTAATTATAAGTGTTAGGGTTAAGTCTTAAGGTTAAGTCTAAGGGTTAAGTCTCTAAGATTAAGTATTAGGTTTAAGTCTCAGGGTTAAGTCTTAGGGATAAGTCTTAAGGTTAAGTCTTAAATTCAAGTCCTAGGGTTAAGTTTTAAGGTTAAGTCTTAAGGTTAAGTCTCAGGGTTATGTCTTAGGGTTAAGTCTCAGGGTTAAGTCTTAGGGTTAACTGTTAAGGTTAAGACCTAAATTTAAGTCTTAGGGTTAAGCCTTAAGGATAAGACGTAAATTTGAGTCTTAGCGTTAAATCTTAAGGTTATGTCTTACGGTTAAGTGTTAAGGTTAAGTCTTAGATTTAAGTGTTATGGTTATGTCTTAAGGTTAAGTCTTAGTGTTAAGTCTTAGGATTAAGTCTTAAGGTTAACTCATAAATCTAAATCTTAGGGTTAAATCTTTGTGTTAAGTCTTAAGGTTAAATCTTAAGTCCTAGGGTTTGAGTCTTAGGTTTAAGCCTTAAATTTAAGTCTTTGGGATACGTCTTAGGGTTAAGTGTCAGGGTTAAGATTTATGTTTAATTCTTAAGTTTACGTCTTAGGGTTAAGTCTAAAAGTTTAGTCTTAAATTTAAGTCTTAGTGTTGTCTTCGGTTAAGTTATAGTGTTAAGTCTTAGGGTTACATCCTAAGGTTCAGTCTTATATTAAATTCTCAGGGTTAAGTCTTAGGGATAAGTCTTAAGGTTAAGCCTTAGTATTATGTCTTAAGATTCAGTCTTAAATTTAAATCTTAATAATAAGTCTTAAGGTTAAGGTTTGGGGATAAGTCTTAGGGTTAAGTCTCAGGGATAAGTCTTAGGGTTAAGTCTCAGGGATAAGTCTTAGGGTTAAGTCTTAAGGTTAAATCTTAGGGTTAAGTCTTAAGGTTAAGTCTCAGGGTTAAGTCTTAGGTTAAGTATTAGTATTAAGTCTTAGGGTTAAGTCTTGTGGTTAAGTCCTAAATTTAAGTCTTAGGGTTATGTCTTAGGGATAAGTCTTAGGGTTAAGTCTTATGGTTAAGTCGTAAATTTAAGTCTTAGGGTTATGTCTTAGGGATAAGTCTTAAGGTGAAGTCTTAGGATCAAGTCTTAAGGTGAAGTCATTATGTTAATCCTTAGGGTTAAGTTTTAGGATTGTTTCTTAGGGTTAAGTCTTAATGTTAAGTGTCAGGTTAAGTCTTACAGTTAAGTCTTATGGTTACCTCTTAATGTTATGTCTTAGGGTTAAGTTATAAGGTTAAGTCTAAGGGTTAACTCCTAAGGTTAAGTGTTAAGTTTGAATATTAAAGTTAGGTCTTAAGGTTAAGACTTAGGGTTAAGTCTTATAGTTAAGTCTTTAGGGTTAAGTCTTAGGGTTAAGTTTTTGGCTTACGTCTTAGGGTAAAGTATTAAGGTTAAGTCTTAAACTTAAGTCTTAAGGTTGAGCCTTAAGGTTAAGTTTTAGGGTTAAGTCTTAGGCTTAATTTTTATGGTTAAGTCTTAAGGTTAAGTTTTAGGGTTAAGTCTTCTAGTTAAGTCTTAGGGTTAAGTCTCAGGTTTATGTCTTACGGTTAAGTCTTAAGGTTATGTTTTAAGGTTTAGTCTTGTAGTTAAGACTTAACGGTAAATCTGAAGGTTAAGTCTCATGGTTAAGTCTTAGGGATAAGTCTCAGGGTTAAGGCTCAAGGTAAGGTCTCAAGGTTAAGTCCCAGGGTTAAGTCGTAAGGTTCTGTCTTAAGGCTGAGACTTAGGGTTAAGTCTTAAGGTTAAGTCTTATGGATTGAGTCTTAGGTTTACGTCTTAGAGTTAAGTCTTGGGGATATGGCTTAGGGTTAAGTCTCAGGGTTAAGTTTCAAGGCTAAGTTTCAATGTTAAGTCTCAGGGTTATGACTTAGGGTTAAGCATTAAGGTTAAGTCTTAGGTTTCAGTCTCAGGGTTATGTCTTAGGATTAAGTCTTAGGGTTAAGTCTTAGGGTTAAGTATTAAATTTAAGTCTTAGGGTTAATTCTTAGGGTTATGTCCTAAAGATCACGTCTTAAGGTTAAATCTTAGGGTTAGGTCTTAAGGTTAAGACTTAAGATTAAGTCTTAGAGTTATGTCTTAGGGTTAAGTCTTAAGGTTAAGACTTAGAGTTAAGTATTTAAGGTTACGTCTTAGGTTTATTGTCTTAGGGTTAAGTCTTAGGGTGTTGTCTTAAGGTTAAGTATTAATATTAAGTCTTAGGGTTAAAGTCATAAGATTTAATCTCAGGGTTAACTCTTATGGTTATGTCATAAGTTTAAGTCTTACTTTTAAGTCTTGGGGATAAATCCTTGGGTTAAGTCTCACGGTTAATCTCAGGGTTAAGACTTAGGGTTAAGTCTTAAGGTTAAGTCTTAGGGTTTAGTCTTAGGGTTCAGTCGTAGGGTTAAGTCTCAGGGTTATGCCTTAGGGTTAAGTCTTAGGTTTAAATCATAGGGTTAAGTCTTAGGGTTAAGTTTTAAGTTTAAGTCTTAGGGTTAAGTCTCAGGTTTAGTTTTTAAGGTTAAGTCACAAGGTTAAGTCAAGTCTTAATTATAAGTGTTAGGGTTAAGTCTTAAGGTTAAGTCTAAGGGTTAAGTCTCTAAGATTAAGTATTAGGTTTAAGTCTCAGGGTTAAGTCTTAGGGATAAGTCTTAAGGTTAAGTCTTAAAATTCAAGTCCTAGGGTTAAGTTTTAAGGTTAAGTCTTAAGGTTAAGTCTCAGGGTTATGTCTTAGGGTTAAGTCTTAGGTTTAAGTCTCAGGGTTAAGTCTTAGGGTTAACTGTTAAGGTTAAGACCTAAATTTAAGTCTTAGGGTTAAGCCTTAAGGATAAGATGTAAATTTGAGTCTTAGCATTAAATCTTAAGGTTATGTCTTACGGTTAAGTGTTAAGGTTAAGTCTTAGATTTAAGTGTTATGGTTATGTCTTAAGGTTAAGTCTTAGTGTTAAGTCTTAGGATTAAGTCTTAAGGTTAACTCATAAATCTAAATCTTAGGGTTAAATCTTTGTGTTAAGTCTTAAGGTTAAATCTTAAGTCCTAGGGTTTGAGTCTTAGGTTTAAGTCTTAAATTTAAGTCTTTGGGATACGTCTTAGGGTTAAGTGTCAGGGTTAAGATTTATGTTTAATTCTTAAGTTTACGTCTTAGGGTTAAGTCTAAAAGTTTAGTCTTAAATTTAAGTCTTAGTGTTGTCTTCGGTTAAGTTATAGTGTTAAGTCTTAGGGTTACATCCTAAGGTTCAGTCTTATATTAAATTCTCAGGGTTAAGTCTTAGGGATAAGTCTTAAGGTTAAGCCTTAGTATTATGTCTTAAGATTCAGTCGTAAATTTAAATCTTAATAATAAGTCTTAAGGTTAAGGTTTGGGGATAAGTCTTAGGGTTAAGTCTCAGGGATAAGTCTTAGGGTTAAGTCTCAGGGATAAGTCTTAGGGTTAAGTCTTAAGGTTAAATCTTAGGGTTAAGTCTTAAGGTTAAGTCTCAGGGTTAAGTCTTAGGTTAAGTATTAGTATTAAGTCTTAGGGTTAAGTCTTGTGGTTAAGTCCTAAATTTAAGTCTTAGGGTTATGTCTTAGGGATAAGTCTTAGGGTTAAGTCTTATGGTTAAGTCGTAAATTTAAGTCTTAGGGTTATGTCTTAGGGATAAGTCTTAAGGTGAAGTCTTAGGATCAAGTCTTAAGGTGAAGTCATTATGTTAATCCTTAGGGTTAAGTTTTAGGATTGTTTCTTAGGGTTAAGTCTTAATGTTAAGTGTCAGGTTAAGTCTTACAGTTAAGTCTTATGGTTACCTCTTAATGTTATGTCTTAGGGTTAAGTTATAAGGTTAAGTCTAAGGGTTAACTCCTAAGGTTAAGTGTTAAGTTTGAATATTAAAGTTAGGTCTTAAGGTTAAGACTTAGGGTTAAGTCTTATAGTTAAGTCTTTAGGGTTAAGTCTTAGGGTTAAGTTTTTGGCTTACGTCTTAGGGTAAAGTATTAAGGTTAAGTCTTAAACTTAAGTCTTAACGTCAAGTCTTAAGGTTGAGCCTTAAGGTTAAGTTTTAGGGTTAAGTCTTAGGCTTAATTTTTATGGTTAAGTCTTAAGGTTAAGTTTTAGGGTTAAGTCTTCTAGTTAAGTCTTAGGGTTAAGTCTCAGGTTTATGTCTTACGGTTAAGTCTTAAGGTTATGTTTTAAGGTTTAGTCTTGTAGTTAAGACTTAACGGTAAATCTGAAGGTTAAGTCTCATGGTTAAGTCTTAGGGATAAGTCTCAGGGTTAAGGCTCAAGGTAAGGTCTCAAGGTTAAGTCCCAGGGTTAAGTCGTAAGGTTCTGTCTTAAGGCTGAGACTTAGGGTTAAGTCTTAAGGTTAAGTCTTATGGATTGAGTCTTAGGTTTACGTCTTAGAGTTAAGTCTTGGGGATATGGCTTAGGGTTAAGTCTCAGGGTTAAGTTTCAAGGCTAAGTTTCAATGTTAAGTCTCAGGGTTATGACTTAGGGTTAAGCATTAAGGTTAAGTCTTAGGTTTCAGTCTCAGGGTTATGTCTTAGGATTAAGTCTTAGGGTTAAGTCTTAGGGTTAAGTATTAAATTTAAGTCTTAGGGTTAATTCTTAGGGTTATGTCCTAAAGATCACGTCTTAAGGTTAAATCTTAGGGTTAGGTCTTAAGGTTAAGACTTAAGATTAAGTCTTAGAGTTATGTCTTAGGGTTAAGTCTTAAGGTTAAGACTTAGAGTTAAGTATTTAAGGTTACGTCTTAGGTTTATTGTCTTAGGGTTAAGTCTTAGGGTGTTGTCCTAAGGTTAAGTATTAATATTAAGTCTTAGGGTTAAAGTCATAAGATTTAATCTCAGGGTTAACTCTTATGGTTATGTCATAAGTTTAAGTCTTAATTTTAAGTCTTGGGGATAAATCCTTGGGTTAAGTCTCACGGTTAATCTCAGGGTTAAGACTTAGGGTTAAGTCTTAAGGTTAAGTCTTAGGGTTTAGTCTTAGGGTTCAGTCGTAGGGTTAAGTCTCAGGGTTATGCCTTAGGGTTAAGTCTTATGTTTAAGTTAAGTCTTAGGTTTAAATCATAGGGTTAAGTCTTAGGGTTAAGTTTTAAGTTTAAGTCTTAGGGTTAAGTCTCAGGTTTAGTTTTTAAGGTTAAGTCACAAGGTTAAGTCTTAAGGTTAAGTCTTAATTATAAGTGTTAGGGTTAAGTCTTAAGGTTAAGTCTAAGGGTTAAGTCTCTAAGATTAAGTATTAGGTTTAAGTCTCAGGGTTAAGTCTTAGGGATAAGTCTTAAGGTTAAGTCTTAAATTCAAGTCCTAGGGTTAAGTTTTAAGGTTAAGTCTTAAGGTTAAGTCTCAGGGTTATGTCTTAGGGTTAAGTCTTAGGTTTAAGTCTCAGGGTTAAGTCTTAGGGTTAACTGTTAAGGTTAAGACCTAAATTTAAGTCTTAGGGTTAAGCCTTAAGGATAAGACGTAAATTTGAGTCTTAGCGTTAAATCTTAAGGTTATGTCTTACGGTTAAGTGTTAAGGTTAAGTCTTAGATTTAAGTGTTATGGTTATGTCTTAAGGTTAAGTCTTAGTGTTAAGTCTTAGGATTAAGTCTTAAGGTTAACTCATAAATCTAAATCTTAGGGTTAAATCTTTGTGTTAAGTCTTAAGGTTACATCTTAAGTCCTAGGGTTTGAGTCTTAGGTTTAAGTCTTAAATTTAAGTCTTTGGGATACGTCTTAGGGTTAAGTGTCAGGGTTAAGATTTATGTTTAATTCTTAAGTTTACGTCTTAGGGTTAAGTCTAAAAGTTTAGTCTTAAATTTAAGTCTTAGTGTTGTCTTCGGTTAAGTTATAGTGTTAAGTCTTAGGGTTACATCCTAAGGTTCAGTCTTATATTAAATTCTCAGGGTTAAGTCTTAGGGATAAGTCTTAAGGTTAAGCCTTAGTATTATGTCTTAAGATTCAGTCTTAAATTTAAATCTTAATAATAAGTCTTAAGGTTAAGGTTTGGGGATAAGTCTTAGGGTTAAGTCTCAGGGATAAGTCTTAGGGTTAAGTCTCAGGGATAAGTCTTAGGGTTAAGTCTTAAGGTTAAATCTTAGGGTTAAGTCTTAAGGTTAAGTCTCAGGGTTAAGTCTTAGGTTAAGTATTAGTATTAAGTCTTAGGGTTAAGTCTTGTGGTTAAGTCCTAAATTTAAGTCTTAGGGTTATGTCTTAGGGATAAGTCTTAGGGTTAAGTCTTATGGTTAAGTCGTAAATTTAAGTCTTAGGGTTATGTCTTAGGGATAAGTCTTAAGGTGAAGTCTTAGGATCAAGTCTTAAGGTGAAGTCATTATGTTAATCCTTAGGGTTAAGTTTTAGGATTGTTTCTTAGGGTTAAGTCTTAATGTTAAGTGTCAGGTTAAGTCTTACAGTTAAGTCTTATGGTTACCTCTTAATGTTATGTCTTAGGGTTAAGTTATAAGGTTAAGTCTAAGGGTTAACTCCTAAGGTTAAGTGTTAAGTTTGAATATTAAAGTTAGGTCTTAAGGTTAAGACTTAGGGTTAAGTCTTATAGTTAAGTCTTTAGGGTTAAGTCTTAGGGTTAAGTTTTTGGCTTACGTCTTAGGGTAAAGTATTAAGGTTAAGTCTTAAACTTAAGTCTTAAGGTTGAGCCTTAAGGTTAAGTTTTAGGGTTAAGTCTTAGGCTTAATTTTTATGGTTAAGTCTTAAGGTTAAGTTTTAGGGTTAAGTCTTCTAGTTAAGTCTTAGGGTTAAGTCTCAGGTTTATGTCTTACGGTTAAGTCTTAAGGTTATGTTTTAAGGTTTAGTCTTGTAGTTAAGACTTAACGGTAAATCTGAAGGTTAAGTCTCATGGTTAAGTCTTAGGGATAAGTCTCAGGGTTAAGGCTCAAGGTAAGGTCTCAAGGTTAAGTCCCAGGGTTAAGTCGTAAGGTTCTGTCTTAAGGCTGAGACTTAGGGTTAAGTCTTAAGGTTAAGTCTTATGGATTGAGTCTTAGGTTTACGTCTTAGAGTTAAGTCTTGGGGATATGGCTTAGGGTTAAGTCTCAGGGTTAAGTTTCAAGGCTAAGTTTCAATGTTAAGTCTCAGGGTTATGACTTAGGGTTAAGCATTAAGGTTAAGTCTTAGGTTTCAGTCTCAGGGTTATGTCTTAGGATTAAGTCTTAGGGTTAAGTCTTAGGGTTAAGTATTAAATTTAAGTCTTAGGGTTATGTCCTAAAGATCACGTCTTAAGGTTAAATCTTAGGGTTAGGTCTTAAGGTTAAGACTTAAGATTAAGTCTTAGAGTTATGTCTTAGGGTTAAGTCTTAAGGTTAAGACTTAGAGTTAAGTATTTAAGGTTACGTCTTAGGTTTATTGTCTTAGGGTTAAGTCTTAGGGTGTTGTCCTAAGGTTAAGTATTAATATTAAGTCTTAGGGTTAAAGTCATAAGATTTAATCTCAGGGTTAACTCTTATGGTTATGTCATAAGTTTAAGTCTTAATTTTAAGTCTTGGGGATAAATCCTTGGGTTAAGTCTCACGGTTAATCTCAGGGTTAAGACTTAGGGTTAAGTCTTAAGGTTAAGTCTTAGGGTTTAGTCTTAGGGTTCAGTCGTAGGGTTAAGTCTCAGGGTTATGCCTTAGGGTTAAGTCTTATGTTTAAGTTAAGTCTTAGGTTTAAATCATAGGGTTAAGTCTTAGGGTTAAGTTTTAAGTTTAAGTCTTAGGGTTAAGTCTCAGGTTTAGTTTTTAAGGTTAAGTCACAAGGTTAAGTCTTAAGGTTAAGTCTTAATTATAAGTGTTAGGGTTAAGTCTTAAGGTTAAGTCTAAGGGTTAAGTCTCTAAGATTAAGTATTAGGTTTAAGTCTCAGGGTTAAGTCTTAGGGATAAGTCTTAAGGTTAAGTCTTAAATTCAAGTCCTAGGGTTAAGTTTTAAGGTTAAGTCTTAAGGTTAAGTCTCAGGGTTATGTCTTAGGGTTAAGTCTTAGGTTTAAGTCTCAGGGTTAAGTCTTAGGGTTAACTGTTAAGGTTAAGACCTAAATTTAAGTCTTAGGGTTAAGCCTTAAGGATAAGACGTAAATTTGAGTCTTAGCGTTAAATCTTAAGGTTATGTCTTACGGTTAAGTGTTAAGGTTAAGTCTTAGATTTAAGTGTTATGGTTATGTCTTAAGGTTAAGTCTTAGTGTTAAGTCTTAGGATTAAGTCTTAAGGTTAACTCATAAATCTAAATCTTAGGGTTAAATCTTTGTGTTAAGTCTTAAGGTTACATCTTAAGTCCTAGGGTTTGAGTCTTAGGTTTAAGTCTTAAATTTAAGTCTTTGGGATACGTCTTAGGGTTAAGTGTCAGGGTTAAGATTTATGTTTAATTCTTAAGTTTACGTCTTAGGGTTAAGTCTAAAAGTTTAGTCTTAAATTTAAGTCTTAGTGTTGTCTTCGGTTAAGTTATAGTGTTAAGTCTTAGGGTTACATCCTAAGGTTCAGTCTTATATTAAATTCTCAGGGTTAAGTCTTAGGGATAAGTCTTAAGGTTAAGCCTTAGTATTATGTCTTAAGATTCAGTCTTAAATTTAAATCTTAATAATAAGTCTTAAGGTTAAGGTTTGGGGATAAGTCTTAGGGTTAAGTCTCAGGGATAAGTCTTAGGGTTAAGTCTCAGGGATAAGTCTTAGGGTTAAGTCTTAAGGTTAAATCTTAGGGTTAAGTCTTAAGGTTAAGTCTCAGGGTTAAGTCTTAGGTTAAGTATTAGTATTAAGTCTTAGGGTTAAGTCTTGTGGTTAAGTCCTAAATTTAAGTCTTAGGGTTATGTCTTAGGGATAAGTCTTAGGGTTAAGTCTTATGGTTAAGTCGTAAATTTAAGTCTTAGGGTTATGTCTTAGGGATAAGTCTTAAGGTGAAGTCTTAGGATCAAGTCTTAAGGTGAAGTCATTATGTTAATCCTTAGGGTTAAGTTTTAGGATTGTTTCTTAGGGTTAAGTCTTAATGTTAAGTGTCAGGTTAAGTCTTACAGTTAAGTCTTATGGTTACCTCTTAATGTTATGTCTTAGGGTTAAGTTATAAGGTTAAGTCTAAGGGTTAACTCCTAAGGTTAAGTGTTAAGTTTGAATATTAAAGTTAGGTCTTAAGGTTAAGACTTAGGGTTAAGTCTTATAGTTAAGTCTTTAGGGTTAAGTCTTAGGGTTAAGTTTTTGGCTTACGTCTTAGGGTAAAGTATTAAGGTTAAGTCTTAAACTTAAGTCTTAACGTCAAGTCTTAAGGTTGAGCCTTAAGGTTAAGTTTTAGGGTTAAGTCTTAGGCTTAATTTTTATGGTTAAGTCTTAAGGTTAAGTTTTAGGGTTAAGTCTTCTAGTTAAGTCTTAGGGTTAAGTCTCAGGTTTATGTCTTACGGTTAAGTCTTAAGGTTATGTTTTAAGGTTTAGTCTTGTAGTTAAGACTTAACGGTAAATCTGAAGGTTAAGTCTCATGGTTAAGTCTTAGGGATAAGTCTCAGGGTTAAGGCTCAAGGTAAGGTCTCAAGGTTAAGTCCCAGGGTTAAGTCGTAAGGTTCTGTCTTAAGGCTGAGACTTAGGGTTAAGTCTTAAGGTTAAGTCTTATGGATTGAGTCTTAGGTTTACGTCTTAGAGTTAAGTCTTGGGGATATGGCTTAGGGTTAAGTCTCAGGGTTAAGTTTCAAGGCTAAGTTTCAATGTTAAGTCTCAGGGTTATGACTTAGGGTTAAGCATTAAGGTTAAGTCTTAGGTTTCAGTCTCAGGGTTATGTCTTAGGATTAAGTCTTAGGGTTAAGTCTTAGGGTTAAGTATTAAATTTAAGTCTTAGGGTTATGTCCTAAAGATCACGTCTTAAGGTTAAATCTTAGGGTTAGGTCTTAAGGTTAAGACTTAAGATTAAGTCTTAGAGTTATGTCTTAGGGTTAAGTCTTAAGGTTAAGACTTAGAGTTAAGTATTTAAGGTTACGTCTTAGGTTTATTGTCTTAGGGTTAAGTCTTAGGGTGTTGTCTTAAGGTTAAGTATTAATATTAAGTCTTAGGGTTAAAGTCATAAGATTTAATCTCAGGGTTAACTCTTATGGCTATGTCATAAGTTTAAGTCTTAATTTTAAGTCTTGGGGATAAATCTTTGGGTTAAGTCTCACGGTTAATCTCAGGGTTAAGACTTAGGGTTAAGTCTTAAGGTTAAGTCTTAGGGTTTAGTCTTAGGGTTCAGTCGTAGGGTTAAGTCTCAGGGTTATGCCTTAGGGTTAAGTCTTATGTTTAAGTTAAGTCTTAGGTTTAAATCATAGGGTTAAGTCTTAGGGTTAAGTTTTAAGTTTAAGTCTTAGGGTTAAGTCTCAGGTTTAGTTTTTAAGGTTAAGTCACAAGGTTAAGTCTTAAGGTTAAGTCTTAATTGTAAGTGTTAGGGTTAAGTCTTAAGGTTAAGTCTAAGGGTTAAGTCTCTAAGATTAAGTATTAGGTTTAAGTCTCAGGGTTAAGTCTTAGGGATAAGTCTTAAGGTTAAGTCTTAAATTCAAGTCCTAGGGTTAAGTTTTAAGGTTAAGTCTTAAGGTTAAGTCTCAGGGTTATGTCTTAGGGTTAAGTCTTAGGTTTAAGTCTCAGGGTTAAGTCTTAGGGTTAACTGTTAAGGTTAAGACCTAAATTTAAGTCTTAGGGTTAAGCCTTAAGGATAAGACGTAAATTTGAGTCTTAGCGTTAAATCTTAAGGTTATGTCTTACGGTTAAGTGTTAAGGTTAAGTCTTAGATTTAAGTGTTATGGTTATGTCTTAAGGTTAAGTCTTAGTGTTAAGTCTTAGGATTAAGTCTTAAGGTTAACTCATAAATCTAAATCTTAGGGTTAAATCTTTGTGTTAAGTCTTAAGGTTAAATCTTAAGTCCTAGGGTTTGAGTCTTAGGTTTAAGTCTTAAATTTAAGTCTTTGGGATACGTCTTAGGGTTAAGTGTCAGGGTTAAGATTTATGTTTAATTCTTAAGTTTACGTCTTAGGGTTAAGTCTAAAAGTTTAGTCTTAAATTTAAGTCTTAGTGTTGTCTTCGGTTAAGTTATAGTGTTAAGTCTTAGGGTTACATCCTAAGGTTCAGTCTTATATTAAATTCTCAGGGTTAAGTCTTAGGGATAAGTCTTAAGGTTAAGCCTTAGTATTATGTCTTAAGATTCAGTCTTAAATTTAAATCTTAATAATAAGTCTTAAGGTTAAGGTTTGGGGATAAGTCTTAGGGTTAAGTCTCAGGGATAAGTCTTAGGGTTAAGTCTCAGGGATAAGTCTTAGGGTTAAGTCTTAAGGTTAAATCTTAGGGTTAAGTCTTAAGGTTAAGTCTCAGGGTTAAGTCTTAGGTTAAGTATTAGTATTAAGTCTTAGGGTTAAGTCTTGTGGTTAAGTCCTAAATTTAAGTCTTAGGGTTATGTCTTAGGGATAAGTCTTAGGGTTAAGTCTTATGGTTAAGTCGTAAATTTAAGTCTTAGGGTTATGTCTTAGGGATAAGTCTTAAGGTGAAGTCTTAGGATCAAGTCTTAAGGTGAAGTCATTATGTTAATCCTTAGGGTTAAGTTTTAGGATTGTTTCTTAGGGTTAAGTCTTAATGTTAAGTGTCAGGTTAAGTCTTACAGTTAAGTCTTATGGTTACCTCTTAATGTTATGTCTTAGGGTTAAGTTATAAGGTTAAGTCTAAGGGTTAACTCCTAAGGTTAAGTGTTAAGTTTGAATATTAAAGTTAGGTCTTAAGGTTAAGACTTAGGGTTAAGTCTTATAGTTAAGTCTTTAGGGTTAAGTCTTAGGGTTAAGTTTTTGGCTTACGTCTTAGGGTAAAGTATTAAGGTTAAGTCTTAAACTTAAGTCTTAACGTCAAGTCTTAAGGTTGAGCCTTAAGGTTAAGTTTTAGGGTTAAGTCTTAGGCTTAATTTTTATGGTTAAGTCTTAAGGTTAAGTTTTAGGGTTAAGTCTTCTAGTTAAGTCTTAGGGTTAAGTCTCAGGTTTATGTCTTACGGTTAAGTCTTAAGGTTATGTTTTAAGGTTTAGTCTTGTAGTTAAGACTTAACGGTAAATCTGAAGGTTAAGTCTCATGGTTAAGTCTTAGGGATAAGTCTCAGGGTTAAGGCTCAAGGTAAGGTCTCAAGGTTAAGTCCCAGGGTTAAGTCGTAAGGTTCTGTCTTAAGGCTGAGACTTAGGGTTAAGTCTTAAGGTTAAGTCTTATGGATTGAGTCTTAGGTTTACGTCTTAGAGTTAAGTCTTGGGGATATGGCTTAGGGTTAAGTCTCAGGGTTAAGTTTCAAGGCTAAGTTTCAATGTTAAGTCTCAGGGTTATGACTTAGGGTTAAGCATTAAGGTTAAGTCTTAGGTTTCAGTCTCAGGGTTATGTCTTAGGATTAAGTCTTAGGGTTAAGTCTTAGGGTTAAGTATTAAATTTAAGTCTTAGGGTTAATTCTTAGGGTTATGTCCTAAAGATCACGTCTTAAGGTTAAATCTTAGGGTTAGGTCTTAAGGTTAAGACTTAAGATTAAGTCTTAGAGTTATGTCTTAGGGTTAAGTCTTAAGGTTAAGACTTAGAGTTAAGTATTTAAGGTTACGTCTTAGGTTTATTGTCTTAGGGTTAAGTCTTAGGGTGTTGTCCTAAGGTTAAGTATTAATATTAAGTCTTAGGGTTAAAGTCATAAGATTTAATCTCAGGGTTAACTCTTATGGTTATGTCATAAGTTTAAGTCTTAATTTTAAGTCTTGGGGATAAATCCTTGGGTTAAGTCTCACGGTTAATCTCAGGGTTAAGACTTAGGGTTAAGTCTTAAGGTTAAGTCTTAGGGTTTAGTCTTAGGGTTCAGTCGTAGGGTTAAGTCTCAGGGTTATGCCTTAGGGTTAAGTCTTATGTTTAAGTTAAGTCTTAGGTTTAAATCATAGGGTTAAGTCTTAGGGTTAAGTTTTAAGTTTAAGTCTTAGGGTTAAGTCTCAGGTTTAGTTTTTAAGGTTAAGTCACAAGGTTAAGTCTTAAGGTTAAGTCTTAATTATAAGTGTTAGGGTTAAGTCTTAAGGTTAAGTCTAAGGGTTAAGTCTCTAAGATTAAGTATTAGGTTTAAGTCTCAGGGTTAAGTCTTAGGGATAAGTCTTAAGGTTAAGTCTTAAATTCAAGTCCTAGGGTTAAGTTTTAAGGTTAAGTCTTAAGGTTAAGTCTCAGGGTTATGTCTTAGGGTTAAGTCTTAGGTTTAAGTCTCAGGGTTAAGTCTTAGGGTTAACTGTTAAGGTTAAGACCTAAATTTAAGTCTTAGGGTTAAGCCTTAAGGATAAGACGTAAATTTGAGTCTTAGCGTTAAATCTTAAGGTTATGTCTTACGGTTAAGTGTTAAGGTTAAGTCTTAGATTTAAGTGTTATGGTTATGTCTTAAGGTTAAGTCTTAGTGTTAAGTCTTAGGATTAAGTCTTAAGGTTAACTCATAAATCTAAATCTTAGGGTTAAATCTTTGTGTTAAGTCTTAAGGTTACATCTTAAGTCCTAGGGTTTGAGTCTTAGGTTTAAGTCTTAAATTTAAGTCTTTGGGATACGTCTTAGGGTTAAGTGTCAGGGTTAAGATTTATGTTTAATTCTTAAGTTTACGTCTTAGGGTTAAGTCTAAAAGTTTAGTCTTAAATTTAAGTCTTAGTGTTGTCTTCGGTTAAGTTATAGTGTTAAGTCTTAGGGTTACATCCTAAGGTTCAGTCTTATATTAAATTCTCAGGGTTAAGTCTTAGGGATAAGTCTTAAGGTTAAGCCTTAGTATTATGTCTTAAGATTCAGTCTTAAATTTAAATCTTAATAATAAGTCTTAAGGTTAAGGTTTGGGGATAAGTCTTAGGGTTAAGTCTCAGGGATAAGTCTTAGGGTTAAGTCTCAGGGATAAGTCTTAGGGTTAAGTCTTAAGGTTAAATCTTAGGGTTAAGTCTTAAGGTTAAGTCTCAGGGTTAAGTCTTAGGTTAAGTATTAGTATTAAGTCTTAGGGTTAAGTCTTGTGGTTAAGTCCTAAATTTAAGTCTTAGGGTTATGTCTTAGGGATAAGTCTTAGGGTTAAGTCTTATGGTTAAGTCGTAAATTTAAGTCTTAGGGTTATGTCTTAGGGATAAGTCTTAAGGTGAAGTCTTAGGATCAAGTCTTAAGGTGAAGTCATTATGTTAATCCTTAGGGTTAAGTTTTAGGATTGTTTCTTAGGGTTAAGTCTTAATGTTAAGTGTCAGGTTAAGTCTTACAGTTAAGTCTTATGGTTACCTCTTAATGTTATGTCTTAGGGTTAAGTTATAAGGTTAAGTCTAAGGGTTAACTCCTAAGGTTAAGTGTTAAGTTTGAATATTAAAGTTAGGTCTTAAGGTTAAGACTTAGGGTTAAGTCTTATAGTTAAGTCTTTAGGGTTAAGTCTTAGGGTTAAGTTTTTGGCTTACGTCTTAGGGTAAAGTATTAAGGTTAAGTCTTAAACTTAAGTCTTAAGGTTGAGCCTTAAGGTTAAGTTTTAGGGTTAAGTCTTAGGCTTAATTTTTATGGTTAAGTCTTAAGGTTAAGTTTTAGGGTTAAGTCTTCTAGTTAAGTCTTAGGGTTAAGTCTCAGGTTTATGTCTTACGGTTAAGTCTTAAGGTTATGTTTTAAGGTTTAGTCTTGTAGTTAAGACTTAACGGTAAATCTGAAGGTTAAGTCTCATGGTTAAGTCTTAGGGATAAGTCTCAGGGTTAAGGCTCAAGGTAAGGTCTCAAGGTTAAGTCCCAGGGTTAAGTCGTAAGGTTCTGTCTTAAGGCTGAGACTTAGGGTTAAGTCTTAAGGTTAAGTCTTATGGATTGAGTCTTAGGTTTACGTCTTAGAGTTAAGTCTTGGGGATATGGCTTAGGGTTAAGTCTCAGGGTTAAGTTTCAAGGCTAAGTTTCAATGTTAAGTCTCAGGGTTATGACTTAGGGTTAAGCATTAAGGTTAAGTCTTAGGTTTCAGTCTCAGGGTTATGTCTTAGGATTAAGTCTTAGGGTTAAGTCTTAGGGTTAAGTATTAAATTTAAGTCTTAGGGTTATGTCCTAAAGATCACGTCTTAAGGTTAAATCTTAGGGTTAGGTCTTAAGGTTAAGACTTAAGATTAAGTCTTAGAGTTATGTCTTAGGGTTAAGTCTTAAGGTTAAGACTTAGAGTTAAGTATTTAAGGTTACGTCTTAGGTTTATTGTCTTAGGGTTAAGTCTTAGGGTGTTGTCTTAAGGTTAAGTATTAATATTAAGTCTTAGGGTTAAAGTCATAAGATTTAATCTCAGGGTTAACTCTTATGGCTATGTCATAAGTTTAAGTCTTAATTTTAAGTCTTGGGGATAAATCTTTGGGTTAAGTCTCACGGTTAATCTCAGGGTTAAGACTTAGGGTTAAGTCTTAAGGTTAAGTCTTAGGGTTTAGTCTTAGGGTTCAGTCGTAGGGTTAAGTCTCAGGGTTATGCCTTAGGGTTAAGTCTTATGTTTAAGTTAAGTCTTAGGTTTAAATCATAGGGTTAAGTCTTAGGGTTAAGTTTTAAGTTTAAGTCTTAGGGTTAAGTCTCAGGTTTAGTTTTTAAGGTTAAGTCACAAGGTTAAGTCTTAAGGTTAAGTCTTAATTGTAAGTGTTAGGGTTAAGTCTTAAGGTTAAGTCTAAGGGTTAAGTCTCTAAGATTAAGTATTAGGTTTAAGTCTCAGGGTTAAGTCTTAGGGATAAGTCTTAAGGTTAAGTCTTAAATTCAAGTCCTAGGGTTAAGTTTTAAGGTTAAGTCTTAAGGTTAAGTCTCAGGGTTATGTCTTAGGGTTAAGTCTTAGGTTTAAGTCTCAGGGTTAAGTCTTAGGGTTAACTGTTAAGGTTAAGACCTAAATTTAAGTCTTAGGGTTAAGCCTTAAGGATAAGACGTAAATTTGAGTCTTAGCGTTAAATCTTAAGGTTATGTCTTACGGTTAAGTGTTAAGGTTAAGTCTTAGATTTAAGTGTTATGGTTATGTCTTAAGGTTAAGTCTTAGTGTTAAGTCTTAGGATTAAGTCTTAAGGTTAACTCATAAATCTAAATCTTAGGGTTAAATCTTTGTGTTAAGTCTTAAGGTTAAATCTTAAGTCCTAGGGTTTGAGTCTTAGGTTTAAGTCTTAAATTTAAGTCTTTGGGATACGTCTTAGGGTTAAGTGTCAGGGTTAAGATTTATGTTTAATTCTTAAGTTTACGTCTTAGGGTTAAGTCTAAAAGTTTAGTCTTAAATTTAAGTCTTAGTGTTGTCTTCGGTTAAGTTATAGTGTTAAGTCTTAGGGTTACATCCTAAGGTTCAGTCTTATATTAAATTCTCAGGGTTAAGTCTTAGGGATAAGTCTTAAGGTTAAGCCTTAGTATTATGTCTTAAGATTCAGTCTTAAATTTAAATCTTAATAATAAGTCTTAAGGTTAAGGTTTGGGGATAAGTCTTAGGGTTAAGTCTCAGGGATAAGTCTTAGGGTTAAGTCTCAGGGATAAGTCTTAGGGTTAAGTCTTAAGGTTAAATCTTAGGGTTAAGTCTTAAGGTTAAGTCTCAGGGTTAAGTCTTAGGTTAAGTATTAGTATTAAGTCTTAGGGTTAAGTCTTGTGGTTAAGTCCTAAATTTAAGTCTTAGGGTTATGTCTTAGGGATAAGTCTTAGGGTTAAGTCTTATGGTTAAGTCGTAAATTTAAGTCTTAGGGTTATGTCTTAGGGATAAGTCTTAAGGTGAAGTCTTAGGATCAAGTCTTAAGGTGAAGTCATTATGTTAATCCTTAGGGTTAAGTTTTAGGATTGTTTCTTAGGGTTAAGTCTTAATGTTAAGTGTCAGGTTAAGTCTTACAGTTAAGTCTTATGGTTACCTCTTAATGTTATGTCTTAGGGTTAAGTTATAAGGTTAAGTCTAAGGGTTAACTCCTAAGGTTAAGTGTTAAGTTTGAATATTAAAGTTAGGTCTTAAGGTTAAGACTTAGGGTTAAGTCTTATAGTTAAGTCTTTAGGGTTAAGTCTTAGGGTTAAGTTTTTGGCTTACGTCTTAGGGTAAAGTATTAAGGTTAAGTCTTAAACTTAAGTCTTAAGGTTGAGCCTTAAGGTTAAGTTTTAGGGTTAAGTCTTAGGCTTAATTTTTATGGTTAAGTCTTAAGGTTAAGTTTTAGGGTTAAGTCTTCTAGTTAAGTCTTAGGGTTAAGTCTCAGGTTTATGTCTTACGGTTAAGTCTTAAGGTTATGTTTTAAGGTTTAGTCTTGTAGTTAAGACTTAACGGTAAATCTGAAGGTTAAGTCTCATGGTTAAGTCTTAGGGATAAGTCTCAGGGTTAAGGCTCAAGGTAAGGTCTCAAGGTTAAGTCCCAGGGTTAAGTCGTAAGGTTCTGTCTTAAGGCTGAGACTTAGGGTTAAGTCTTAAGGTTAAGTCTTATGGATTGAGTCTTAGGTTTACGTCTTAGAGTTAAGTCTTGGGGATATGGCTTAGGGTTAAGTCTCAGGGTTAAGTTTCAAGGCTAAGTTTCAATGTTAAGTCTCAGGGTTATGACTTAGGGTTAAGCATTAAGGTTAAGTCTTAGGTTTCAGTCTCAGGGTTATGTCTTAGGATTAAGTCTTAGGGTTAAGTCTTAGGGTTAAGTATTAAATTTAAGTCTTAGGGTTAATTCTTAGGGTTATGTCCTAAAGATCACGTCTTAAGGTTAAATCTTAGGGTTAGGTCTTAAGGTTAAGACTTAAGATTAAGTCTTAGAGTTATGTCTTAGGGTTAAGTCTTAAGGTTAAGACTTAGAGTTAAATATTTAAGGTTACGTCTTAGGTTTATTGTCTTAGGGTTAAGTCTTAGGGTGTTGTCTTAAGGTTAAGTATTAATATTAAGTCTTAGGGTTAAAGTCATAAGATTTAATCTCAGGGTTAACTCTTATGGCTATGTCATAAGTTTAAGTCTTAATTTTAAGTCTTGGGGATAAATCCTTGGGTTAAGTCTCACGGTTAATCTCAGGGTTAAGACTTAGGGTTAAGTCTTAAGGTTAAGTCTTAGGGTTTAGTCTTAGGGTTCAGTCGTAGGGTTAAGTCTCAGGGTTATGCCTTAGGGTTAAGTCTTATGTTTAAGTTAAGTCTTAGGTTTAAATCATAGGGTTAAGTCTTAGGGTTAAGTTTTAAGTTTAAGTCTTAGGGTTAAGTCTCAGGTTTAGTTTTTAAGGTTAAGTCACAAGGTTAAGTCTTAAGGTTAAGTCTTAATTATAAGTGTTAGGGTTAAGTCTTAAGGTTAAGTCTAAGGGTTAAGTCTCTAAGATTAAGTATTAGGTTTAAGTCTCAGGGTTAAGTCTTAGGGATAAGTCTTAAGGTTAAGTCTTAAATTCAAGTCCTAGGGTTAAGTTTTAAGGTTAAGTCTTAAGGTTAAGTCTCAGGGTTATGTCTTAGGGTTAAGTCTTAGGTTTAAGTCTCAGGGTTAAGTCTTAGTGTTAACTGTTAAGGTTAAGACCTAAATTTAAGTCTTAGGGTTAAGCCTTAAGGATAAGACGTAAATTTGAGTCTTAGCGTTAAATCTTAAGGTTATGTCTTACGGTTAAGTGTTAAGGTTAAGTCTTAGATTTAAGTGTTATGGTTATGTCTTAAGGTTAAGTCTTAGTGTTAAGTCTTAGGATTAAGTCTTAAGGTTAACTCATAAATCTAAATCTTAGGGTTAAATCTTTGTGTTAAGTCTTAAGGTTAAATCTTAAGTCCTAGGGTTTGAGTCTTAGGTTTAAGTCTTAAATTTAAGTCTTTGGGATACGTCTTAGGGTTAAGTGTCAGGGTTAAGATTTATGTTTAATTCTTAAGTTTACGTCTTAGGGTTAAGTCTAAAAGTTTAGTCTTAAATTTAAGTCTTAGTGTTGTCTTCGGTTAAGTTATAGTGTTAAGTCTTAGGGTTACATCCTAAGGTTCAGTCTTATATTAAATTCTCAGGGTTAAGTCTTAGGGATAAGTCTTAAGGTTAAGCCTTAGTATTATGTCTTAAGATTCAGTCTTAAATTTAAATCTTAATAATAAGTCTTAAGGTTAAGGTTTGGGGATAAGTCTTAGGGTTAAGTCTCAGGGATAAGTCTTAGGGTTAAGTCTCAGGGATAAGTCTTAGGGTTAAGTCTTAAGGTTAAATCTTAGGGTTAAGTCTTAAGGTTAAGTCTCAGGGTTAAGTCTTAGGTTAAGTATTAGTATTAAGTCTTAGGGTTAAGTCTTGTGGTTAAGTCCTAAATTTAAGTCTTAGGGTTATGTCTTAGGGATAAGTCTTAGGGTTAAGTCTTATGGTTAAGTCGTAAATTTAAGTCTTAGGGTTATGTCTTAGGGATAAGTCTTAAGGTGAAGTCTTAGGATCAAGTCTTAAGGTGAAGTCATTATGTTAATCCTTAGGGTTAAGTTTTAGGATTGTTTCTTAGGGTTAAGTCTTAATGTTAAGTGTCAGGTTAAGTCTTACAGTTAAGTCTTATGGTTACCTCTTAATGTTATGTCTTAGGGTTAAGTTATAAGGTTAAGTCTAAGGGTTAACTCCTAAGGTTAAGTGTTAAGTTTGAATATTAAAGTTAGGTCTTAAGGTTAAGACTTAGGGTTAAGTCTTATAGTTAAGTCTTTAGGGTTAAGTCTTAGGGTTAAGTTTTTGGCTTACGTCTTAGGGTAAAGTATTAAGGTTAAGTCTTAAACTTAAGTCTTAAGGTTGAGCCTTAAGGTTAAGTTTTAGGGTTAAGTCTTAGGCTTAATTTTTATGGTTAAGTCTTAAGGTTAAGTTTTAGGGTTAAGTCTTCTAGTTAAGTCTTAGGGTTAAGTCTCAGGTTTATGTCTTACGGTTAAGTCTTAAGGTTATGTTTTAAGGTTTAGTCTTGTAGTTAAGACTTAACGGTAAATCTGAAGGTTAAGTCTCATGGTTAAGTCTTAGGGATAAGTCTCAGGGTTAAGGCTCAAGGTAAGGTCTCAAGGTTAAGTCCCAGGGTTAAGTCGTAAGGTTCTGTCTTAAGGCTGAGACTTAGGGTTAAGTCTTAAGGTTAAGTCTTATGGATTGAGTCTTAGGTTTACGTCTTAGAGTTAAGTCTTGGGGATATGGCTTAGGGTTAAGTCTCAGGGTTAAGTTTCAAGGCTAAGTTTCAATGTTAAGTCTCAGGGTTATGACTTAGGGTTAAGCATTAAGGTTAAGTCTTAGGTTTCAGTCTCAGGGTTATGTCTTAGGATTAAGTCTTAGGGTTAAGTCTTAGGGTTAAGTATTAAATTTAAGTCTTAGGGTTAATTCTTAGGGTTATGTCCTAAAGATCACGTCTTAAGGTTAAATCTTAGGGTTAGGTCTTAAGGTTAAGACTTAAGATTAAGTCTTAGAGTTATGTCTTAGGGTTAAGTCTTAAGGTTAAGACTTAGAGTTAAATATTTAAGGTTACGTCTTAGGTTTATTGTCTTAGGGTTAAGTCTTAGGGTGTTGTCTTAAGGTTAAGTATTAATATTAAGTCTTAGGGTTAAAGTCATAAGATTTAATCTCAGGGTTAACTCTTATGGCTATGTCATAAGTTTAAGTCTTAATTTTAAGTCTTGGGGATAAATCCTTGGGTTAAGTCTCACGGTTAATCTCAGGGTTAAGACTTAGGGTTAAGTCTTAAGGTTAAGTCTTAGGGTTTAGTCTTAGGGTTCAGTCGTAGGGTTAAGTCTCAGGGTTATGCCTTAGGGTTAAGTCTTATGTTTAAGTTAAGTCTTAGGTTTAAATCATAGGGTTAAGTCTTAGGGTTAAGTTTTAAGTTTAAGTCTTAGGGTTAAGTCTCAGGTTTAGTTTTTAAGGTTAAGTCACAAGGTTAAGTCTTAAGGTTAAGTCTTAATTATAAGTGTTAGGGTTAAGTCTTAAGGTTAAGTCTAAGGGTTAAGTCTCTAAGATTAAGTATTAGGTTTAAGTCTCAGGGTTAAGTCTTAGGGATAAGTCTTAAGGTTAAGTCTTAAATTCAAGTCCTAGGGTTAAGTTTTAAGGTTAAGTCTTAAGGTTAAGTCTCAGGGTTATGTCTTAGGGTTAAGTCTTAGGTTTAAGTCTCAGGGTTAAGTCTTAGGGTTAACTGTTAAGGTTAAGACCTAAATTTAAGTCTTAGGGTTAAGCCTTAAGGATAAGACGTAAATTTGAGTCTTAGCGTTAAATCTTAAGGTTATGTCTTACGGTTAAGTGTTAAGGTTAAGTCTTAGATTTAAGTGTTATGGTTATGTCTTAAGGTTAAGTCTTAGTGTTAAGTCTTAGGATTAAGTCTTAAGGTTAACTCATAAATCTAAATCTTAGGGTTAAATCTTTGTGTTAAGTCTTAAGGTTAAATCTTAAGTCCTAGGGTTTGAGTCTTAGGTTTAAGTCTTAAATTTAAGTCTTTGGGATACGTCTTAGGGTTAAGTGTCAGGGTTAAGATTTATGTTTAATTCTTAAGTTTACGTCTTAGGGTTAAGTCTAAAAGTTTAGTCTTAAATTTAAGTCTTAGTGTTGTCTTCGGTTAAGTTATAGTGTTAAGTCTTAGGGTTACATCCTAAGGTTCAGTCTTATATTAAATTCTCAGGGTTAAGTCTTAGGGATAAGTCTTAAGGTTAAGCCTTAGTATTATGTCTTAAGATTCAGTCTTAAATTTAAATCTTAATAATAAGTCTTAAGGTTAAGGTTTGGGGATAAGTCTTAGGGTTAAGTCTGAGGGATAAGTCTTAGGGTTAAGTCTCAGGGATAAGTCTTAGGGTTAAGTCTTAAGGTTAAATCTTAGGGTTAAGTCTTAAGGTTAAGTCTCAGGGTTAAGTCTTAGGTTAAGTATTAGTATTAAGTCTTAGGGTTAAGTCTTGTGGTTAAGTCCTAAATTTAAGTCTTAGGGTTATGTCTTAGGGATAAGTCTTAGGGTTAAGTCTTATGGTTAAGTCGTAAATTTAAGTCTTAGGGTTATGTCTTAGGGATAAGTCTTAAGGTGAAGTCTTAGGATCAAGTCTTAAGGTGAAGTCATTATGTTAATCCTTAGGGTTAAGTTTTAGGATTGTTTCTTAGGGTTAAGTCTTAATGTTAAGTGTCAGGTTAAGTCTTACAGTTAAGTCTTATGGTTACCTCTTAATGTTATGTCTTAGGGTTAAGTTATAAGGTTAAGTCTAAGGGTTAACTCCTAAGGTTAAGTGTTAAGTTTGAATATTAAAGTTAGGTCTTAAGGTTAAGACTTAGGGTTAAGTCTTATAGTTAAGTCTTTAGGGTTAAGTCTTAGGGTTAAGTTTTTGGCTTACGTCTTAGGGTAAAGTATTAAGGTTAAGTCTTAACCTTAAGTCTTAACGTCAAGTCTTAAGGTTGAGCCTTAAGGTTAAGTTTTAGGGTTAAGTCTTAGGCTTAATTTTTATGGTTAAGTCTTAAGGTTAAGTTTTAGGGTTAAGTCTTCTAGTTAAGTCTTAGGGTTAAGTCTCAGGTTTATGTCTTACGGTTAAGTCTTAAGGTTATGTTTTAAGGTTTAGTCTTGTAGTTAAGACTTAACGGTAAATCTGAAGGTTAAGTCTCATGGTTAAGTCTTAGGGATAAGTCTCAGGGTTAAGGCTCAAGGTAAGGTCTCAAGGTTAAGTCCCAGGGTTAAGTCGTAAGGTTCTGTCTTAAGGCTGAGACTTAGGGTTAAGTCTTAAGGTTAAGTCTTATGGATTGAGTCTTAGGTTTACGTCTTAGAGTTAAGTCTTGGGGATATGGCTTAGGGTTAAGTCTCAGGGTTAAGTTTCAAGGCTAAGTTTCAATGTTAAGTCTCAGGGTTATGACTTAGGGTTAAGCATTAAGGTTAAGTCTTAGGTTTCAGTCTCAGGGTTATGTCTTAGGATTAAGTCTTAGGGTTAAGTCTTAGGGTTAAGTATTAAATTTAAGTCTTAGGGTTAATTCTTAGGGTTATGTCCTAAAGATCACGTCTTAAGGTTAAATCTTAGGGTTAGGTCTTAAGGTTAAGACTTAAGATTAAGTCTTAGAGTTATGTCTTAGGGTTAAGTCTTAAGGTTAAGACTTAGAGTTAAATATTTAAGGTTACGTCTTAGGTTTATTGTCTTAGGGTTAAGTCTTAGGGTGTTGTCTTAAGGTTAAGTATTAATATTAAGTCTTAGGGTTAAAGTCATAAGATTTAATCTCAGGGTTAACTCTTATGGCTATGTCATAAGTTTAAGTCTTAATTTTAAGTCTTGGGGATAAATCCTTGGGTTAAGTCTCACGGTTAATCTCAGGGTTAAGACTTAGGGTTAAGTCTTAAGGTTAAGTCTTAGGGTTTAGTCTTAGGGTTCAGTCGTAGGGTTAAGTCTCAGGGTTATGCCTTAGGGTTAAGTCTTATGTTTAAGTTAAGTCTTAGGTTTAAATCATAGGGTTAAGTCTTAGGGTTAAGTTTTAAGTTTAAGTCTTAGGGTTAAGTCTCAGGTTTAGTTTTTAAGGTTAAGTCACAAGGTTAAGTCTTAAGGTTAAGTCTTAATTATAAGTGTTAGGGTTAAGTCTTAAGGTTAAGTCTAAGGGTTAAGTCTCTAAGATTAAGTATTAGGTTTAAGTCTCAGGGTTAAGTCTTAGGGATAAGTCTTAAGGTTAAGTCTTAAATTCAAGTCCTAGGGTTAAGTTTTAAGGTTAAGTCTTAAGGTTAAGTCTCAGGGTTATGTCTTAGGGTTAAGTCTTAGGTTTAAGTCTCAGGGTTAAGTCTTAGTGTTAACTGTTAAGGTTAAGACCTAAATTTAAGTCTTAGGGTTAAGCCTTAAGGATAAGACGTAAATTTGAGTCTTAGCGTTAAATCTTAAGGTTATGTCTTACGGTTAAGTGTTAAGGTTAAGTCTTAGATTTAAGTGTTATGGTTATGTCTTAAGGTTAAGTCTTAGTGTTAAGTCTTAGGATTAAGTCTTAAGGTTAACTCATAAATCTAAATCTTAGGGTTAAATCTTTGTGTTAAGTCTTAAGGTTAAATCTTAAGTCCTAGGGTTTGAGTCTTAGGTTTAAGTCTTAAATTTAAGTCTTTGGGATACGTCTTAGGGTTAAGTGTCAGGGTTAAGATTTATGTTTAATTCTTAAGTTTACGTCTTAGGGTTAAGTCTAAAAGTTTAGTCTTAAATTTAAGTCTTAGTGTTGTCTTCGGTTAAGTTATAGTGTTAAGTCTTAGGGTTACATCCTAAGGTTCAGTCTTATATTAAATTCTCAGGGTTAAGTCTTAGGGATAAGTCTTAAGGTTAAGCCTTAGTATTATGTCTTAAGATTCAGTCTTAAATTTAAATCTTAATAATAAGTCTTAAGGTTAAGGTTTGGGGATAAGTCTTAGGGTTAAGTCTGAGGGATAAGTCTTAGGGTTAAGTCTCAGGGATAAGTCTTAGGGTTAAGTCTTAAGGTTAAATCTTAGGGTTAAGTCTTAAGGTTAAGTCTCAGGGTTAAGTCTTAGGTTAAGTATTAGTATTAAGTCTTAGGGTTAAGTCTTGTGGTTAAGTCCTAAATTTAAGTCTTAGGGTTATGTCTTAGGGATAAGTCTTAGGGTTAAGTCTTATGGTTAAGTCGTAAATTTAAGTCTTAGGGTTATGTCTTAGGGATAAGTCTTAAGGTGAAGTCTTAGGATCAAGTCTTAAGGTGAAGTCATTATGTTAATCCTTAGGGTTAAGTTTTAGGATTGTTTCTTAGGGTTAAGTCTTAATGTTAAGTGTCAGGTTAAGTCTTACAGTTAAGTCTTATGGTTACCTCTTAATGTTATGTCTTAGGGTTAAGTTATAAGGTTAAGTCTAAGGGTTAACTCCTAAGGTTAAGTGTTAAGTTTGAATATTAAAGTTAGGTCTTAAGGTTAAGACTTAGGGTTAAGTCTTATAGTTAAGTCTTTAGGGTTAAGTCTTAGGGTTAAGTTTTTGGCTTACGTCTTAGGGTAAAGTATTAAGGTTAAGTCTTAAACTTAAGTCTTAAGGTTGAGCCTTAAGGTTAAGTTTTAGGGTTAAGTCTTAGGCTTAATTTTTATGGTTAAGTCTTAAGGTTAAGTTTTAGGGTTAAGTCTTCTAGTTAAGTCTTAGGGTTAAGTCTCAGGTTTATGTCTTACGGTTAAGTCTTAAGGTTATGTTTTAAGGTTTAGTCTTGTAGTTAAGACTTAACGGTAAATCTGAAGGTTAAGTCTCATGGTTAAGTCTTAGGGATAAGTCTCAGGGTTAAGGCTCAAGGTAAGGTCTCAAGGTTAAGTCCCAGGGTTAAGTCGTAAGGTTCTGTCTTAAGGCTGAGACTTAGGGTTAAGTCTTAAGGTTAAGTCTTATGGATTGAGTCTTAGGTTTACGTCTTAGAGTTAAGTCTTGGGGATATGGCTTAGGGTTAAGTCTCAGGGTTAAGTTTCAAGGCTAAGTTTCAATGTTAAGTCTCAGGGTTATGACTTAGGGTTAAGCATTAAGGTTAAGTCTTAGGTTTCAGTCTCAGGGTTATGTCTTAGGATTAAGTCTTAGGGTTAAGTCTTAGGGTTAAGTATTAAATTTAAGTCTTAGGGTTATGTCCTAAAGATCACGTCTTAAGGTTAAATCTTAGGGTTAGGTCTTAAGGTTAAGACTTAAGATTAAGTCTTAGAGTTATGTCTTAGGGTTAAGTCTTAAGGTTAAGACTTAGAGTTAAGTATTTAAGGTTACGTCTTAGGTTTATTGTCTTAGGGTTAAGTCTTAGGGTGTTGTCTTAAGGTTAAGTATTAATATTAAGTCTTAGGGTTAAAGTCATAAGATTTAATCTCAGGGTTAACTCTTATGGCTATGTCATAAGTTTAAGTCTTAATTTTAAGTCTTGGGGATAAATCTTTGGGTTAAGTCTCACGGTTAATCTCAGGGTTAAGACTTAGGGTTAAGTCTTAAGGTTAAGTCTTAGGGTTTAGTCTTAGGGTTCAGTCGTAGGGTTAAGTCTCAGGGTTATGCCTTAGGGTTAAGTCTTATGTTTAAGTTAAGTCTTAGGTTTAAATCATAGGGTTAAGTCTTAGGGTTAAGTTTTAAGTTTAAGTCTTAGGGTTAAGTCTCAGGTTTAGTTTTTAAGGTTAAGTCACAAGGTTAAGTCTTAAGGTTAAGTCTTAATTATAAGTGTTAGGGTTAAGTCTTAAGGTTAAGTCTAAGGGTTAAGTCTCTAAGATTAAGTATTAGGTTTAAGTCTCAGGGTTAAGTCTTAGGGATAAGTCTTAAGGTTAAGTCTTAAATTCAAGTCCTAGGGTTAAGTTTTAAGGTTAAGTCTTAAGGTTAAGTCTCAGGGTTATGTCTTAGGGTTAAGTCTTAGGTTTAAGTCTCAGGGTTAAGTCTTAGGGTTAACTGTTAAGGTTAAGACCTAAATTTAAGTCTTAGGGTTAAGCCTTAAGGATAAGACGTAAATTTGAGTCTTAGCGTTAAATCTTAAGGTTATGTCTTACGGTTAAGTGTTAAGGTTAAGTCTTAGATTTAAGTGTTATGGTTATGTCTTAAGGTTAAGTCTTAGTGTTAAGTCTTAGGATTAAGTCTTAAGGTTAACTCATAAATCTAAATCTTAGGGTTAAATCTTTGTGTTAAGTCTTAAGGTTAAATCTTAAGTCCTAGGGTTTGAGTCTTAGGTTTAAGTCTTAAATTTAAGTCTTTGGGATACGTCTTAGGGTTAAGTGTCAGGGTTAAGATTTATGTTTAATTCTTAAGTTTACGTCTTAGGGTTAAGTCTAAAAGTTTAGTCTTAAATTTAAGTCTTAGTGTTGTCTTCGGTTAAGTTATAGTGTTAAGTCTTAGGGTTACATCCTAAGGTTCAGTCTTATATTAAATTCTCAGGGTTAAGTCTTAGGGATAAGTCTTAAGGTTAAGCCTTAGTATTATGTCTTAAGATTCAGTCTTAAATTTAAATCTTAATAATAAGTCTTAAGGTTAAGGTTTGGGGATAAGTCTTAGGGTTAAGTCTCAGGGATAAGTCTTAGGGTTAAGTCTCAGGGATAAGTCTTAGGGTTAAGTCTTAAGGTTAAATCTTAGGGTTAAGTCTTAAGGTTAAGTCTCAGGGTTAAGTCTTAGGTTAAGTATTAGTATTAAGTCTTAGGGTTAAGTCTTGTGGTTAAGTCCTAAATTTAAGTCTTAGGGTTATGTCTTAGGGATAAGTCTTAGGGTTAAGTCTTATGGTTAAGTCGTAAATTTAAGTCTTAGGGTTATGTCTTAGGGATAAGTCTTAAGGTGAAGTCTTAGGATCAAGTCTTAAGGTGAAGTCATTATGTTAATCCTTAGGGTTAAGTTTTAGGATTGTTTCTTAGGGTTAAGTCTTAATGTTAAGTGTCAGGTTAAGTCTTACAGTTAAGTCTTATGGTTACCTCTTAATGTTATGTCTTAGGGTTAAGTTATAAGGTTAAGTCTAAGGGTTAACTCCTAAGGTTAAGTGTTAAGTTTGAATATTAAAGTTAGGTCTTAAGGTTAAGACTTAGGGTTAAGTCTTATAGTTAAGTCTTTAGGGTTAAGTCTTAGGGTTAAGTTTTTGGCTTACGTCTTAGGGTAAAGTATTAAGGTTAAGTCTTAAACTTAAGTCTTAAGGTTGAGCCTTAAGGTTAAGTTTTAGGGTTAAGTCTTAGGCTTAATTTTTATGGTTAAGTCTTAAGGTTAAGTTTTAGGGTTAAGTCTTCTAGTTAAGTCTTAGGGTTAAGTCTCAGGTTTATGTCTTACGGTTAAGTCTTAAGGTTATGTTTTAAGGTTTAGTCTTGTAGTTAAGACTTAACGGTAAATCTGAAGGTTAAGTCTCATGGTTAAGTCTTAGGGATAAGTCTCAGGGTTAAGGCTCAAGGTAAGGTCTCAAGGTTAAGTCCCAGGGTTAAGTCGTAAGGTTCTGTCTTAAGGCTGAGACTTAGGGTTAAGTCTTAAGGTTAAGTCTTATGGATTGAGTCTTAGGTTTACGTCTTAGAGTTAAGTCTTGGGGATATGGCTTAGGGTTAAGTCTCAGGGTTAAGTTTCAAGGCTAAGTTTCAATGTTAAGTCTCAGGGTTATGACTTAGGGTTAAGCATTAAGGTTAAGTCTTAGGTTTCAGTCTCAGGGTTATGTCTTAGGATTAAGTCTTAGGGTTAAGTCTTAGGGTTAAGTATTAAATTTAAGTCTTAGGGTTAATTCTTAGGGTTATGTCCTAAAGATCACGTCTTAAGGTTAAATCTTAGGGTTAGGTCTTAAGGTTAAGACTTAAGATTAAGTCTTAGAGTTATGTCTTAGGGTTAAGTCTTAAGGTTAAGACTTAGAGTTAAGTATTTAAGGTTACGTCTTAGGTTTATTGTCTTAGGGTTAAGTCTTAGGGTGTTGTCTTAAGGTTAAGTATTAATATTAAGTCTTAGGGTTAAAGTCATAAGATTTAATCTCAGGGTTAACTCTTATGGCTATGTCATAAGTTTAAGTCTTAATTTTAAGTCTTGGGGATAAATCTTTGGGTTAAGTCTCACGGTTAATCTCAGGGTTAAGACTTAGGGTTAAGTCTTAAGGTTAAGTCTTAGGGTTTAGTCTTAGGGTTCAGTCGTAGGGTTAAGTCTCAGGGTTATGCCTTAGGGTTAAGTCTTATGTTTAAGTTAAGTCTTAGGTTTAAATCATAGGGTTAAGTCTTAGGGTTAAGTTTTAAGTTTAAGTCTTAGGGTTAAGTCTCAGGTTTAGTTTTTAAGGTTAAGTCACAAGGTTAAGTCTTAAGGTTAAGTCTTAATTATAAGTGTTAGGGTTAAGTCTTAAGGTTAAGTCTAAGGGTTAAGTCTCTAAGATTAAGTATTAGGTTTAAGTCTCAGGGTTAAGTCTTAGGGATAAGTCTTAAGGTTAAGTCTTAAATTCAAGTCCTAGGGTTAAGTTTTAAGGTTAAGTCTTAAGGTTAAGTCTCAGGGTTATGTCTTAGGGTTAAGTCTTAGGTTTAAGTCTCAGGGTTAAGTCTTAGGGTTAACTGTTAAGGTTAAGACCTAAATTTAAGTCTTAGGGTTAAGCCTTAAGGATAAGACGTAAATTTGAGTCTTAGCGTTAAATCTTAAGGTTATGTCTTACGGTTAAGTGTTAAGGTTAAGTCTTAGATTTAAGTGTTATGGTTATGTCTTAAGGTTAAGTCTTAGTGTTAAGTCTTAGGATTAAGTCTTAAGGTTAACTCATAAATCTAAATCTTAGGGTTAAATCTTTGTGTTAAGTCTTAAGGTTAAATCTTAAGTCCTAGGGTTTGAGTCTTAGGTTTAAGTCTTAAATTTAAGTCTTTGGGATACGTCTTAGGGTTAAGTGTCAGGGTTAAGATTTATGTTTAATTCTTAAGTTTACGTCTTAGGGTTAAGTCTAAAAGTTTAGTCTTAAATTTAAGTCTTAGTGTTGTCTTCGGTTAAGTTATAGTGTTAAGTCTTAGGGTTACATCCTAAGGTTCAGTCTTATATTAAATTCTCAGGGTTAAGTCTTAGGGATAAGTCTTAAGGTTAAGCCTTAGTATTATGTCTTAAGATTCAGTCTTAAATTTAAATCTTAATAATAAGTCTTAAGGTTAAGGTTTGGGGATAAGTCTTAGGGTTAAGTCTCAGGGATAAGTCTTAGGGTTAAGTCTCAGGGATAAGTCTTAGGGTTAAGTCTTAAGGTTAAATCTTAGGGTTAAGTCTTAAGGTTAAGTCTCAGGGTTAAGTCTTAGGTTAAGTATTAGTATTAAGTCTTAGGGTTAAGTCTTGTGGTTAAGTCCTAAATTTAAGTCTTAGGGTTATGTCTTAGGGATAAGTCTTAGGGTTAAGTCTTATGGTTAAGTCGTAAATTTAAGTCTTAGGGTTATGTCTTAGGGATAAGTCTTAAGGTGAAGTCTTAGGATCAAGTCTTAAGGTGAAGTCATTATGTTAATCCTTAGGGTTAAGTTTTAGGATTGTTTCTTAGGGTTAAGTCTTAATGTTAAGTGTCAGGTTAAGTCTTACAGTTAAGTCTTATGGTTACCTCTTAATGTTATGTCTTAGGGTTAAGTTATAAGGTTAAGTCTAAGGGTTAACTCCTAAGGTTAAGTGTTAAGTTTGAATATTAAAGTTAGGTCTTAAGGTTAAGACTTAGGGTTAAGTCTTATAGTTAAGTCTTTAGGGTTAAGTCTTAGGGTTAAGTTTTTGGCTTACGTCTTAGGGTAAAGTATTAAGGTTAAGTCTTAAACTTAAGTCTTAAGGTTGAGCCTTAAGGTTAAGTTTTAGGGTTAAGTCTTAGGCTTAATTTTTATGGTTAAGTCTTAAGGTTAAGTTTTAGGGTTAAGTCTTCTAGTTAAGTCTTAGGGTTAAGTCTCAGGTTTATGTCTTACGGTTAAGTCTTAAGGTTATGTTTTAAGGTTTAGTCTTGTAGTTAAGACTTAACGGTAAATCTGAAGGTTAAGTCTCATGGTTAAGTCTTAGGGATAAGTCTCAGGGTTAAGGCTCAAGGTAAGGTCTCAAGGTTAAGTCCCAGGGTTAAGTCGTAAGGTTCTGTCTTAAGGCTGAGACTTAGGGTTAAGTCTTAAGGTTAAGTCTTATGGATTGAGTCTTAGGTTTACGTCTTAGAGTTAAGTCTTGGGGATATGGCTTAGGGTTAAGTCTCAGGGTTAAGTTTCAAGGCTAAGTTTCAATGTTAAGTCTCAGGGTTATGACTTAGGGTTAAGCATTAAGGTTAAGTCTTAGGTTTCAGTCTCAGGGTTATGTCTTAGGATTAAGTCTTAGGGTTAAGTCTTAGGGTTAAGTATTAAATTTAAGTCTTAGGGTTAATTCTTAGGGTTATGTCCTAAAGATCACGTCTTAAGGTTAAATCTTAGGGTTAGGTCTTAAGGTTAAGACTTAAGATTAAGTCTTAGAGTTATGTCTTAGGGTTAAGTCTTAAGGTTAAGACTTAGAGTTAAATATTTAAGGTTACGTCTTAGGTTTATTGTCTTAGGGTTAAGTCTTAGGGTGTTGTCTTAAGGTTAAGTATTAATATTAAGTCTTAGGGTTAAAGTCATAAGATTTAATCTCAGGGTTAACTCTTATGGCTATGTCATAAGTTTAAGTCTTAATTTTAAGTCTTGGGGATAAATCCTTGGGTTAAGTCTCACGGTTAATCTCAGGGTTAAGACTTAGGGTTAAGTCTTAAGGTTAAGTCTTAGGGTTTAGTCTTAGGGTTCAGTCGTAGGGTTAAGTCTCAGGGTTATGCCTTAGGGTTAAGTCTTATGTTTAAGTTAAGTCTTAGGTTTAAATCATAGGGTTAAGTCTTAGGGTTAAGTTTTAAGTTTAAGTCTTAGGGTTAAGTCTCAGGTTTAGTTTTTAAGG
>NW_026599623.1:857500-867500 GCF_023634155.1 Falco peregrinus | reverse complement strand
AGCCGAGCCGATCTTAGCCGAGCCGGGGAGAGGAGAGGAGAGGGAGAGGAGAGGAGAGGAGAGGGAGAGGAGAGGAGAGGAGAGGAGAGGAGAGGAGAGGAGAGGAGAGGAGAGGAGAGGAGAGGAGAGGAGAGGAGAGGAGAGGAGAGGAGAGGAGAGGAGAGGAGAGGGCACGCATGCCGCCCAAGTCCCATTCCACGGGGCGATCACCATCGAGGACAGACGGGACGGCGGCGGCAGCAAAGGACCTCCCGTCGGCCGTGCACGTCGTGAACGGGTGCCCCGTTCGCTCCGGTTGGACCTCCCGAAGGCGGGGCTTTGTCGGTCCCGTTTCTTGACGGCCAGCGAGGCCGACGGAGGCATCTCCCCATCCGCCGGGTCCGTCCGTCCGTCGGTTCCAGGCGATTGTCACCGGCCAATAGCAGGGCGCGCGGGGAGTAAGCCGCCGTCCGCCTCCGCCTCTTGGAGGACGCGCGCCCTGCTCCGAGGTAGAGCTAGCCTCCGCCTCCGCCGCTTTCCTCTGCCGGGTAGACCTGGCCTCCGTTTCTGGCCACCGCGCCCCCCCCCCCCCCCCCACCGGCGACTAGACAGCGAGAGCATCGGTCTCGGCCGTGCCGCACGGCATCCCGGGAGGCTGCCCGGGAACGGAAAGAGCGAGCTCAGTAACAGTCTCGCCGGTTGGGGGCGCGATGCCCCTGCCGGAGCCCTTCGCGGAAAGGACGGCCACGTTTACCCCTGGCGACGGGAGGGGACTTAGCCGCATTTCTGGGCCCGTCTGGTAGACCTGTTTTTCTCCTCCGTGCCGCCGAGGTGCCGAAGGGGTCGCACTCTCAACACTGCCTCCAGCGACGTCATCGTCGTGTGGCCTCTGTCGCCGCTCCCTCTCCCCGTGTCCAGATGCGCCACCCTCTTGCAGCCTGCCGCTGTCACGGCTGCCCTAGTCCGTACTATAGGAGAGCGAGCGGTGACTCCTCTCGCGAGCAGCGCGCTCGGCGCAGCCGGCTACTGAAGGGTGGCCGCCGGGGCCGGGCGTGTTTGTGTCGCCCATTCGCTTGCCCGTCCAGCGGGCCGGTCCGTGTCCGTGTCGCCCTTTCGGCTTACCCGTTCAGCAAGCGAGGCGTCCGCAAGTTAAACTCGGGCTGTTCCTTCCCGCGCGGTGCGCGTGGTGGTGGTGGTGGGGGGAGCAAAGGCCGTGCGCCTAGCCCAGAGCCTGGTGCGGCGGCAGCAAGCAGCAGCAGCGAGGGTCAGGGTCATGGTTAGGGTTAGGGTAGGGTTAGGGTTAGGTACATGCCATGCACAGCTGAGGTTTAGAGCTCCGTTTAGGGTTAGATCTCTTAGGGTCAGGGTTAGGGTTAGGATTAAGGTTTGCGTTAGGGTTAATGTTAGGGTTTAGGGTTAGGGTTAGTGTTAGGGTTAGGGTTAGGTACATGCCATGCACAGCTGAGGTTTAGAGTTTTGTTTAGGATTAGGCCTTTTAGGGTTAGGGTCTAGGTTAGGCTTAGAGTTAGCGTTAGGGTTAGGGTTACGGTTAAGGTTAGGGTTACGGTTAGGTACATGCCATGCACAGCTGAGGTTTAGAGTTCCGTTTAGGGTTAGGTCTCTTAGGGTCAGGGTTTGTGTTAGGGTTAGGGTCAGGGTCAGGGTCAGGGTTAGGGTAAGGGTTAGGGTTAGGGGTAAGGGTTAGGGTTTGGTTTAGGGTTAGGTACATGGCATGCACAGCTGAGGTTTAGAGGTCTGTTTAGGGTTAGGTCTCTCAGGGTTAGGGTTAGGGTTAGGTTTAGGGTCAGAGTCAGGGTTAGGGTCAGGGTCAGTCTTAGGGTTAGGTTTAGGGTTAGGGTTAGGGTTAGGTACATGCTTGCACAGCTGAGGATTAGACTTCCGTATAGGGTTAGGCCTCTTACGGTCAGGGTTAGGGTTAGGATTAGGGTTAGGGTTAGGTTTAGGCTTATGGTTAGAGTTAGGGTCACGGTCGGGGTTAGGGTCAGGGTCAGGGTCATGGTTATCGTTAGGGTAGGTTAGGGTTAGGTACATGCCATGCACAGCTGAGGTTTAGAGCTCCGTATAGTGTTAGATCTCTTAGGGTCAGGGTTAGGGTTAGGGTCAGGGTCAGGGTCAGGGTTAGGGTTAGGTACATGTCATGCACAGCTGAGGTTTAGAGCTCCGTTTAGGGTTAGGTCTCTTAGGGTCAGAGTTAGGTTTAGGGTTAGGGTTAGGGTTAGGGTTAGGTACATCCCATGCACAGCTGAGGTATAGAGCTCCGTTTTGGGTTAGCTCTCTTAGGGTCAGGTTTAGGGTTAGGGTTAGGATAAGGATTAGTGTTAGGGTTAGGATTAGGGTTAGGGTTAAGGTTAGGGTTAGGGTTAGGTACATGCCATGCACAGCTGAGGTTTAGAGTTCCGTTTAGGGTTAGGTCTTTTAGGGTTAGGGTTAGGATTGGGGTTAGGGTTAGGGTTAGGGTTATGCACATGCCATGCACAGCTGAGGTTTAGAGTTAGGGTTAGGGTTAGGCCTCTTAGGGTCAGTATTAGGGTTAGGGTTAGGGTTAGGGTTAGGGTTAGGGTTAGGTACATGCCATGCACAGATGAGGTTTAGAGTTCCGTTTAGGGTTAGGTCTTTTAGGGTTAGGGTTAGGGTTAGGGTTAGGGTTATGTACATGCGATGCACAGCTGAGGTTAAGGGCTCCGTCAAGGGTAAGGCCTCTTAGGGTCAGGATTAGGGTTAGGGTTAGGGTTAGGGTTAGAGTTAGGGTTAGGGTTAGGGTTAGGGTTAGGGTTAGGTACATGCCATGCAGAGCTGAGGTTTAGAGTTCCGTTTAGGGTTAGGTCTCTTAGGGTTAGGGTTAAGGTTAGGTTTAGGGTTAAGTGCATGCCATGCACAGCTGAGGTTTAGAGTTCCGTTTTGGGTTAGGCCTCTTAGGGTCAGGGTTAGGGTTAGGGTTAGGGTTAGGGTTAGGGTTAGGGTTACGTACATGCCATGCACAGCTGAGGTTTAGAGTTGGGTTTAGGTTTAGGCCTCTTAGGGTCAGGATTAGGGTTAGGGTTAGGGTTAGGGTTATGTACATGCAATGCACAGCTGAGGTTTAGAGTTCCATTTAAGGTTAGCTCTCTTAAAGTGAGGTTTAGGGTAAGGGTTAGGGTTAGGTTTCTTAGGGTCAGGGTTAGGGTTAGGGTTAGGGTTATGTACATGCCATGCACAGCTGAGGTTTAGAGTTCTATTTAGGGTTAGTCCTCTTAGGGTTAGGGTTAGGGTTAGGGTTAGGTTTAGGGTTAGGGTTAGGTACATGCCATGCACAGCTGAGGTTTAGAGTTCCGTTTAGGGTTAGGTCTCTTAGGGTTAGGGTTAAGGTTAGGTTTAGGGTTAAGTGCATGCCATTCACAGCTGAGCTTTAGAGTTCCGTTTAGGGTTAGGCCTCTTAGGGTCAGGGTTAGGTTTAGGGTTAGGGTTAGGGTTAGGGTTAGGGTTAGTTTTAGGGTTACGGTTAGGTACATGCCATGCACAGCTAAGGTTTTGAGTTCCGTTTAGGGTTAGGTCTCTTAGGGTTAGGGTTAGGGTTAGGGTTAGGGTTAGGGTTAGGTCTCTTAGGGTTAGGGTTAGGTTTAGGGTTAGGTACATGCCATGCACAGCTGAGGCTTAGAGTTCCGTTTAGGGTTAGGTCTCTTACGGTTAGGGTTAAGGTTAGCGTTAGGGTTAGGGTTAGGGTTAGGGTTAGGGTTATGTGCATGCCATGCACAGCTGAGGTTTACAGTTCCGTTTAGGGTTAGGTCTCTTAGGGTTAAGCTTAGGGTTAGGGTTAGGGTTAGGGTTAGGGTTAGGGTTAAGTGAATGCCATGCACAGCTGAGGTTTAGAGTTCCGTTTTTGGTTAGGCCTCTTAGGGTTAGGGTTAACGTTAGTGTTAGGGTTAGTCTTAGGGTTGGGGTTAGGGTTAGGGTTAGGGTTAGTGTTATGTACATGCCATGCACAGCTGAGGTTTAGAGTTCCGTCAAGGGTTAGGCCTCTTAGGGTCAGGATTGGGGTTAGGTTTAGGGTCAGGGTTAGGGTTAGGGTCAGGATTAGGGTTAGGGTTAGGATTAGGGTTAGGGTTAGGGTTAGGGTTAGGGTTAAGGTTAGGGTTAGGGTTAGGTACATGCCATGCACAGCTGAGGTTTAGAGTTCCGTTTAGGGTTAGGTCTCTTAGGGTTAGGGTTAAGGTTAGGTTTAGGGTTAAGTGCATGCCATGCACAGCTGAGCTTTAGAGTTCCGTTTTGGGTTAGGCCTCTTAGGGTCAGGGTTAGGGTTCGGGTTAGGGTTAGGGTTACGGTTAGGGTTAGGGTTAGGGTTACCTACATGCCATGCACATCTGAGGTTTTGAGTTCCGTTTAGGGTTAGGTCTCTTAGGGTTAGGGTTAGGGTTAGGGTTAGGGTTAGGGTTAGGGTTAGGGTTAGGGTTAGGGTTAGGGTTAGGTACATGCCATGCACAGCTGAGGTTTAGAGTTCCGTTTAGGGTTAGCTCTCTTAGGGTCAGGTTTAGGGTTAGGTTTAGGGTTAGGTTTAGGGTTAGGGTTAGGGTCAGGATTAGGGTTAGGGTTAGGATTAGGGTTAGGGTTAGGGTTAGGGTTAAGGTTAGGGTTAGGGTTAGGTACATGCCATGCACAGCTGAGGTTTAGAGTTCCGTTTAGGGTTAGGTCTCTTAGGGTTAGGGTTAAGGTTAGGTTTAGGGTTAAGTGCATGCCATGCACAGCTGAGCTTTAGAGTTCCGTTTTGGGTTAGGCCTCTTAGGGTCAGGGTTAGGGTTCGGGTTAGGGTTAGGGTTAGGGTTAGGGTTAGTGTTAGGGTTACGTACATGCCATGCACAGCTGAGGTTTAGAGTTCCGTTTAGGGTTAGGTCTCTTAGGGTTAGGGTTAAGGTTAGGTTTAGGGTTAAGTGCATGCCATTCACAGCTGAGCTTTAGAGTTCCGTTTAGGGTTAGGCCTCTTAGGGTCAGGGTTAGGTTTAGGGTTAGGGTTAGGGTTAGGGTTAGGGTTAGGGTTACGGTTAGGTACATGCCATGCACAGCTAAGGTTTTGAGTTCCGTTTAGGGTTAGGTCTCTTAGGGTTAGGGTTAGGGTTAGGGTTAGGGTTAGGTCTCTTAGGGTTAGGGTTAGGTTTAGGGTTAGGTACATGCCATGCACAGCTGAGGCTTAGAGTTCCGTTTAGGGTTAGGTCTCTTACGGTTAGGGTTAAGGTTAGGGTTAGGGTTAGGGTTAGGGTTAGGGTTAAGTGAATGCCATGCACAGCTGAGGTTTAGAGTTCCGTTTTTGGTTAGGCCTCTTAGGGTTAGGGTTAACGTTAGTGTTAGGGTTAGTCTTAGGGTTGGGGTTAGGGTTAGGGTTAGGGTTAGTGTTATGTACATGCCATGCACAGCTGAGGTTTAGAGTTCCGTCAAGGGTTAGGCCTCTTAGGGTTAGGGTTAGGTTTAGGTTTAGGATTAGGGTTAGGGTTAGGGTTAGGGTTAGGGTTAGGTACATGCCATGCACCGCTGAGGTTTAGAGTTCCGTTTAGGGTTAGGTCTCTTAGGGTTAGGGTTAAGGTTAGGTTTAGGGTTAAGTGCATGCCATTCACAGCTGAGCTTTAGAGTTCCGTTTAGGGTTAGGTCTCTTAGGTTTAGGGTTAAGGTTAGGTTTAGGGTTAAGTGCATGCCATTCACAGCTGAGCTTTAGAGTTCCGTTTAGGGTTAGGCCTCTTAGGGTCAGGGTTAGGGTTAGGGTTAGGGTTAGGGTTAGGGTTAGGGTTAGGGTTAGTTTTAGGGTTACGGTTAGGTACATGCCATGCACAGCTAAGGTTTTGAGTTCCGTTTAGGGTTAGGTCTCTTAGGGTTAGGGTTAGGGTTAGGGTTAGGGTTAGGGTTAGGGTTAGGTCTCTTAGGGTTAGGGTTAGGTTTAGGGTTAGGTACATGCCATGCACAGCTGAGGCTTAGAGTTCCGTTTAGGGTTAGGTCTCTTACGGTTAGGGTTAAGGTTAGGGTTAGGGTTAGGGTTAGGGTTAGGGTTAGGGTTAGGGTTATGTGCATGCCATGCACAGCTGAGGTTTAGAGTTCCGTTTAGGGTTAGGTCTCTTAGGGTTAGGGTTAGGGTTAGGGTTAGGGTTAGGGTTAGGGTTAGGGTTAGGGTTAGGGTTACGTACATGCCATGCACAGCTGAGGTTTAGAGTTGCGTTTAGGTTTAGGCCTCTTAGGGTCAGGATTAGGGTTAGGGTTAGGGTTAGGGTTAGGGTTATGTACATGCAATGCACAGCTGAGGTTTAGAGTTCCATTTAAGGTTATCTCTCTTAAAGTGAGGTTTAGGGTAAGGGTTAGGGTTAGGTTTCTTAGGGTCAGGGTTAGGGTTAGGGTTAGGGTTAGGGTTATGTACATGCCATGCACAGCTGAGGTTTAGAGTTCTGTTTAGGGTTAGTCCTCTTAGGGTTAGGGTTAGGGTTAGGGTTAGGGTTAGGGTTAGGGTTAGGTTTAGGGTTAGGGTTAGGTACATGCCATGCACAGCTGAGGTTTAGAGTTCCGTTTAGGGTTAGGTCTCTTAGGGTTAGGGTTAAGGTTAGGTTTAGGGTTAAGTGCATGCCATTCACAGCTGAGCTTTAGAGTTCCGTTTAGGGTTAGGCCTCTTAGGGTCAGGGTTAGGTTTAGGGTTACGGTTAGGTACATGCCATGCACAGCTAAGGTTTTGAGTTCCGTTTAGGGTTAGGTCTCTTAGGGTTAGGGTTAGGGTTAGGGTTAGGGTTAGGGTTAGGGTTAGGTCTCTTAGGGTTAGGGTTAGGTTTAGGGTTAGGTACATGCCATGCACAGCTGAGGCTTAGAGTTCCGTTTAGGGTTAGGACTCTTACGGTTAGGGTTTAGGTTAGGGTTAGGGTTAGGGTTACGGTTAGGGTTAGGGTTAAGGTTAGGTACATGCCATGCACAGCTGAGGTTTACAGTTCCGTTTAGGGTTAGGTCTCTTAGGGTTAGGGTTAAGCTTCGGGTTAGGGTTAGGGTTAGGGTTAGGGTTAGGGTTAAGTGAATGCCATGCACAGCTGAGGTTTAGAGTTCCGTCTAGGGTTAGGCCTCTTAGGGTTAGGGTTAACGTTAGTGTTAGGGTTAGTCTTAGGGTTGGGGTTAGGGTTAGGGTTAGGGTTAGTGTTATGTACATGCCATGCACAGCTGAGGTTTAGAGTTCCGCCAAGGGTTAGGCCTCTTAGGGTCAGGATTGGGGTTAGGTTTAGGGTCAGGGTTAGGGTTAGGGTCAGGATTAGGGTTAGGGTTAGGATTAGGGTTAGGGTTAGGGTTAGGGTTAGGGTTAAGGTTAGGGTTAGGGTTAGGTACATGCCATGCACAGCTGAGGTTTAGAGTTCCGTTTAGGGTTAGGTCTCTTAGGGTTAGGGTTAAGGTTAGGTTTAGGGTTAAGTGCATGCCATGCACAGCTGAGCTTTAGAGTTCCGTTTTGGGTTAGGCCTCTTAGGGTCAGGGTTAGGGTTCGGGTTAGGGTTAGGGTTACGGTTAGAGTTAGGGTTAGGGTTACCTACATGCCATGCACATCTGAGGTTTTGAGTTCCGTTTAGGGTTAGGTCTCTTAGGGTTAGGGTTAGGTTTAGGGTTAGGGTTAGGGTTAGGGTTAGGATTAGGGTTAGGGTTAGGGTTAGGGTTAGGTACATGCCATGCACAGCTGAGGTTTAGAGTTCCGTTTAGGGTTAGCTCTCTTAGGGTCAGGTTTAGGGTTAGGTTTAGGGTTAGGTTTAGGGTTAGGGTTAGGGTCAGGATTAGGGTTAGGGTTAGGATTAGGGTTAGGGTTAGGGTTAGGGTTAAGGTTAGGGTTAGGGTTAGGTACATGCCATGCACAGCTGAGGTTTAGAGTTCCGTTTAGGGTTAGGTCTCTTAGGGTTAGGGTTAAGGTTAGGTTTAGGGTTAAGTGCATGCCATGCACAGCTGAGCTTTAGAGTTCCGTTTTGGGTTAGGCCTCTTAGGGTCAGGGTTAGGGTTCGGGTTAGGGTTAGGGTTAGGGTTAGGGTTAGTGTTAGGGTTACGTACATGCCATGCACAGCTGAGGTTTAGAGTTGCGTTTAGGGTTAGGCCTCTTAGGGCTAGGGTTAGGGTTAGGGTTAGGGTTAGGGTTAGGGTTAGGATTAGGGTTAGGGTTAGGGTTAGGGTTAGGTACATGCCATGCACAGCTGAGGTTTAGAGTTCCATTTAAGGTTAGCTCTCTTAAAGTGAGGTTTAGGGTAAGGGATAGGGTTAGGTTTCTTAGGGTCAGGGTTAGGGTTAGGGTTAGGGTTAGGGTTATGTACATGCCATGCACAGCTGAGGTTTAGAGTTCTGTTTAGGGTTAGTCCTCTTAGGGTTAGGGTTAGGGTTAGGGTTAGGGTTAGGGTTAGGGTTAGGGTTAGGGTTAGGTTTAGGGTTAGGGTTAGGTACATGCCATGCACAGCTGAGGTTTAGAGTTCCGTTTAGGGTTAGGTCTCTTAGGGTTAGGGTTAAGGTTAGGTTTAGGGTTAAGTGCATGCCATTCACAGCTGAGCTTTAGAGTTCCGTTTAGGGTTAGGCCTCTTAGGGTCAGGGTTAGGTTTAGGGTTAGGGTTAGGGTTAGGGTTAGGGTTAGGGTTACGGTTAGGTACATGCCATGCACAGCTAAGGTTTTGAGTTCCGTTTAGGGTTAGGTCTCTTAGGGTTAGGGTTAGGGTTAGGGTTAGGGTTAGGGTTAGGTCTCTTAGGGTTAGGGTTAGGTTTAGGGTTAGGTACATGCCATGCACAGCTGAGGCTTAGAGTTCCGTTTAGGGTTAGGTCTCTTACGGTTAGGGTTAAGGTTAGGGTTAGGGTTAGGGTTAGGGTTAGGGTTAGGGTTAGGGTTAGGGTTAGGGTTATGTGCATGCCATGCACAGCTGAGGTTTAGAGTTCCGTTTAGGGTTAGGTCTCTTAGGGTTAGGGTTAATCTTAGGGTTAGGGTTAGGGTTAGGGTTAGGGTTAGGGTTAAGTGAATGCCATGCACAGCTGAGGTTTAGAGTTCCGTTTTTGGTTAGGCCTCTTAGGGTTAGGGTTAACGTTAGTGTTAGGGTTAGTCTTAGGGTTGGGGTTAGGGTTAGGGTTAGGGTTAGTGTTATGTACATGCCATGCACAGCTGAGGTTTAGAGTTCCGTCAAGGGTTAGGCCTCTTAGGGTTAGGGTTAGGTTTAGGTTTAGGATTAGGGTTAGGGTTAGGGTTAGGGTTAGGGTTAGGTACATGCCATGCACAGCTGAGGTTTAGAGTTCCGTTTAGGGTTAGGTCTCTTAGGGTTAGGGTTAAGGTTAGGTTTAGGGTTAAGTGCATGCCATTCACAGCTGAGCTTTAGAGTTCCGTTTAGGGTTAGGCCTCTTAGGGTCAGGGTTAGGTTTAGGGTTAGGGTTAGGGTTAGGGTTAGGGTTAGGGTTAGGGTTAGGGTTACGGTTAGGTACATGCCATGCACAGCTAAGGTTTTGAGTTCCGTTTAGGGTTAGGTCTCTTAGGGTTAGGGTTAGGGTTAGGGTTAGGGTTAGGGTTAGGGTTAGGTCTCTTAGGGTTAGGGTTAGGTTTAGGGTTAGGTACATGCCATGCACAGCTGAGGCTTAGAGTTCCGTTTAGGGTTAGGTCTCTTACGGTTAGGGTTAAGGTTAGGGTTAGGGTTAGGGTTAGGGTTAGGGTTAGGGTTAGGGTTATGTGCATGCCATGCACAGCTGAGGTTTAGAGTTCCGTTTAGGGTTAGGTCTCTTAGGGTTAGGGTTAGGGTTAGGGTTAGGGTTAGGGTTAGGGTTAGGGTTAGGGTTAAGTGAATGCCATGCACAGCTGAGGTTTAGAGTTCCGTTTTTGGTTAGGCCTCTTAGGGTTAGGGTTAACGTTAGTGTTAGGGTTAGTCTTAGGGTTGGGGTTAGGGTTAGGGTTAGGGTTAGTGTTATGTACATGCCATGCACAGCTGAGGTTTAGAGTTCCTTCTAGGGTTAGGCCTCTTAGGGTCAGGATTGGGGTTAGGTTTAGGGTCAGGGTTAGGGTTAGGGTCAGGATTAGGGTTAG
>NW_026599623.1:765000-770000 GCF_023634155.1 Falco peregrinus | reverse complement strand
TGCACAGCTGAGGTTTAGAGCTCCGTTTAGGGTTAGCTCTCTTAGGGTCAGTTTTAGGGTCAGGATTAGGGTTAGGGTTAGGGTTAGGGTTAGGGTTAGGGTTAGGGTTAGGGTTAGGGTTATGTACATGCCATGCACAGCTGAGGTTTAGAGTTCCGTCTAGGGTTAGGCCTCTTAGGGTCAGGATTAGGGTTAGGTTTAGGATTAGGGTTAGGGTTTGGGTTAGGGTTAGGGTTAGGGTTAGGTACATGCCATGCACAGCTGAGGTTTAGAGTTCTGTTTAGGGTTAGGTCTCTTAGGGCTAGGGTTAGGGTTAGGGTTAGGGTTAGGTACATGCCAAGTATAGCTGAGGTTTTGAATTCCGTTTAGAGTTAGGTCTATTAGGGTTAGGGTTAGGGTTAGGGTTAGGGTTAGGGTTAGGTTTAGGGTAAGGGTTGGGGTTAGGGTTAGGTACATGCCAAGCACAGCTGAGGTTTTGAGTTCCGCGTATGGTTAGGTCTTTTAGGGTTAGGGTTAGGTTTAGGGTCAGGGTTAGGGTTAGGGTTAGGGTTAGGTTTAGGGTTAGGGTTAGGGTTAGGGTTACCTACATGCCATGCACAGCTGAGGTTTAGAGTTGCGTTTAGGGTTAGGCCTCTTAGGGTCAGGGTTAGGGTTAGGGTTAGGGTTAGGGTTAGGGTTAGGGTTAGGTACATGCCAAGCACAGCTGAGGTTTTGAGTTCCCTTTAGGGTTAGGTCTATTAGGGTTAGGGTTAGGGTTAGGGTTAGGGTTAGGGTTAGGGTTAGGGTTAGGGTTAGGGTTAGGGTTAGGGTTAGGGTTAGGGTTACCTACATGCCATGCATAGCTGAGGTTTAGAGTTGCGTTTATGGTTAGGACTCTTAAGGTTAGGGTTAGGGTTAGGGTTAGGGTTAGGGTTAGGGTTAGGGTTAGGTTTAGGGTTAGGGTTAGGTACATGCCAAGCACAGCTGAGGTTTTGAATTCCGTTTAGGGTTAGGTATCTTAGGGTATAGGTTTAGGGTTAGGGTTAGGGTTAGGGTTAGGGTTAGGGTTAGGGGTAGGGTTAGGGTTAGGGTTAGGGTTAGGGTTAGGGTTAGGGTTACCTACATGCCATGCACAGCTGAGGTTTAGAGTTGCGTTTAGGGTTAGGCCTCTTGTTAGGGTTAGGGTTAGGGTTAGGGATAAAGTTAGCGTTAGGGTTAGGGTTAGGTACATGCCAAGCACAGCTGAGGTTTAGAATTCCGTTTAGGGTTAGGTCTATTAGGGTTAGGGTTAGGGTTAGGGTTAGGGTTAGGGTTAGGGTTAGGGTTAGGGTTAGGGTTAGGGTTAGGGTTAGGGTTAGGGTTAGGTACATGCCATGCACAGCTGAGGTTTAGAGCTCCGTTTAGGGTTAGCTCTCTTAGGGTCAGTTTTAGGGTCAGGATTAGGGTTAGGTTCAGGGTTAGGGTTAGGGTTAGGGTTAGGGTTAGGGTTATATACATGCCATGCACAGCTGAGGTTTAGAGTTCCGTTTAGGGTTAGGTCACTTAGGGTTAGGGTTTAGGTTAGGGTTAGGGTTAGGGTTAGGCTTAGGGTTATGTGCATGCCATGCACAGCTGAGGTTTAGAGTTCCGTCTAGGGTTAGGCCTCTTAGGGTCAGGATTAGGGTTAGGTTTAGGATTAGGGTTAGGGTTTGGGTTAGGGTTAGGGTTAGGGTTAGGTACATGCCATGCACAGCTGAGGTTTAGAGTTCTGTTTAGGGTTAGGTCTCTTAGGGCTAGGGTTAGGGTTAGGGTTAGGGTTAGGTACATGCCAAGTATAGCTGAGGTTTTGAATTCCGTTTAGAGTTAGGTCTATTAGGGTTAGGGTTAGGGTTAGGGTTAGGGTTAGGGTTAGGGTTAGGTTTAGGGTAAGGGTTGGGGTTAGGGTTAGGTACATGCCAAGCACAGCTGAGGTTTTGAGTTCCGCGTATGGTTAGGTCTTTTAGGGTTAGGGTTAGGTTTAGGGTCAGGGTTAGGGTTAGGGTTAGGGTTAGGGTTAGGGTTAGGGTTACCTACATGCCATGCACAGCTGAGGTTTAGAGTTGCGTTTAGGGTTAGGCCTCTTAGGGTCAGGGTTAGGGTTAGGGTTAGGGTTAGGGTTAGGGTTAGGGTTAGGTACATGCCAAGCACAGCTGAGGTTTTGAGTTGCCTTTAGGGTTAGGTCTATTAGGGTTAGGGTTAGGGTTAGGGTTAGTGTTAGGGTTAGGGTTAGGGTTAGGGTTAGGGTTAGGGTTAGGGTTAGGGTTAGGTACATGCCATGCACAGCTGTGGTTTAGAGTTGCGTTTAGGGTTAGGCCTCTTAGGGTTAGGTTTAGGGTTAGGGTTAGGGTTAGGGTTAGGGTTAGGTACATGCCAAGCACAGCTGAGGATTTGAGTTCCGTTTAGGGTTACGTCAATTAGGGTTAGGGTAAGGGTTAGGGTTAGGGTTAGGCTTAGGGTTAGGGTAAGGTACATGCCATGCACAGCTGAGGTTTAGAGTTCCGTTTAGGGTTAGGTCTCTTAGGGTTAGGGTTAGGGTTAGGGTTAGGGTTAGGGTTAGGGTTAGGGTTAGGGTTAGGGTTAGGGTTAGGGTTAGGTACATGCCATGCACAGCTGAGGTTTTATGTTCCGTTTAGGGTTAGGTCTTTTAGGGTTAGGGTTAGGGTTAGGGTTAGGGTTAGGGTTAGGGTTAGGTACATGCCATGCACAGCTGAGGTTTAGAGTTCTGTTTAGGGTTAGGTCTCTTAGGGCTAGGGTTAGGGTTAGGGTTAGGGTTAGGTACATGCCAAGTATAGCTGAGGTTTTGAATTCCGTTTAGAGTTAGGTCTATTAGGGTTAGGGTTAGGGTTAGGGTTAGGGTTAGGGTTAGGGTTAGGTTTAGGGTAAGGGTTGGGGTTAGGGTTAGGTACATGCCAAGCACAGCTGAGGTTTTGAGTTCCGCGTATGGTTAGGTCTTTTAGGGTTAGGGTTAGGTTTAGGGTCAGGGTTAGGGTTAGGGTTAGGGTTAGGGTTAGGGTTAGGGTTACCTACATGCCATGCACAGCTGAGGTTTAGAGTTGCGTTTAGGGTTAGGCCTCTTAGGGTCAGGGTTAGGGTTAGGGTTAGGGTTAGGGTTAGGGTTAGGGTTAGGTACATGCCAAGCACAGCTGAGGTTTTGAGTTCCCTTTAGGGTTAGGTCTATTAGGGTTAGGGTTAGGGTTAGGGTTAGTGTTAGGGTTAGGGTTAGGGTTAGGGTTAGGGTTAGGGTTAGGGTTAGGGTTAGGTACATGCCATGCACAGCTGTGGTTTAGAGTTGCGTTTAGGGTTAGGCCTCTTAGGGTTAGGTTTAGGGTTAGGGTTAGGGTTAGGGTTAGGGTTAGGTACATGCCAAGCACAGCTGAGGATTTGAGTTCCGTTTAGGGTTACGTCAATTAGGGTTAGGGTTAGGGTTAGGGTTAGGGTTAGGCTTAGGGTTAGGGTAAGGTACATGCCATGCACAGCTGAGGTTTAGAGTTCCGTTTAGGGTTAGGTCTCTTAGGGTTAGGGTTAGGGTTAGGGTTAGGGTTAGGGTTAGGGTTAGGGTTAGGGTTAGGGTTAGGGTTAGGGTTAGGGTTAGGTACATGCCATGCACAGCTGAGGTTTTATGTTCCGTTTAGGGTTAGGTCTTTTAGGGTTAGGGTTAGGGTTAGGGTTAGGGTTAGGGTTAGGGTTAGGGTTAGGGTTAGGGTTAGGGTTAGGGTTAGGGTTAGGTACATGCCATGCACAGCTGAGGTTTAGAGCTCCGTTTAGGGTTAGCTCTCTTAGGGTCAGTTTTAGGGTCAGGATTAGGGTTAGGGTTAGGGTTAGGGTTAGGGTTAGGGTTAGGGTTAGGGTTAGGGTTATGTACATGCCATGCACAGCTGAGGTTTAGAGTTCCGTCTAGGGTTAGGCCTCTTAGGGTCAGGATTAGGGTTAGGTTTAGGATTAGGGTTCGGGTTAGGGTTAGGGATAGGTTTAGGGTTAGGGTTAGGTACATGCCAAGCACAGCTGAGGTTTTGAGTTCCGTTTAGGGTTAGGTATCTTAGGGTTAGGGTTAGGGTTAGGGTTAGGGTTAGGGTTAGGGTTAGGGTTAGGGGTAGGGTTAGGGTTAGGGTTAGGGTTAGGGTTAGGGTTACCTACATGCCATGCACAGCTGAGGTTTAGAGTTGCGTTTAGGGTTAGGCCTCTTGTTAGGGTTAGGGTTAGGGTTAGGGTTAGGGATAGGGTTAGCGTTAGGGTTAGGGTTAGGTACATGCCAAGCACAGCTGAGGTTTTGAATTCCGTTTAGGGTTAGGTCTATTAGGGTTAGGGTTAGGGTTAGGGTTAGGGTTAGGGTTAGGGTTAGGTACATGCCAAGCACAACTGAGGTTTGAGTTCCGCGTAGGGTTAGGTCTTTTAGGGTTAGGGTTAGGTTTAGGATTAAGGTTAGGGTTAGGGTTAGGGTTAGGGTTAGCGTTAGGGTTAGGGTTACCTACATGCCATGCATAGCTGAGGTTTAGAGTTGCGTTTATGGTTAGGACTCTTAAGGTTAGGGTTAGGGTTAGGGTTAGGGTTAGGGTTAGGGTTAGGGTTAGGGTTAGGGTTAGGGTTAGGTACATGCCAAGCACAGCTGAGGTTTTGAATTCCGTTTAGGGTTAGGTATCTTAGGGTATAGGTTTAGGGTTAGGGTTAGGGTTAGGGTTAGGGTTAGGGTTAGGGGTAGGGTTAGGGTTAGGGTTAGGGTTAGGGTTATGTACATGCCATGCACAGCTGAGGTTTAGAGTTCCGTCTAGGGTTAGGCCTCTTAGGGTCAGGATTAGGGTTAGGTTTAGGATTAGGGTTCGGGTTAGGGTTAGGGATAGGTTTAGGGTTAGGGTTAGGTACATGCCAAGCACAGCTGAGGTTTTGAGTTCCGTTTAGGGTTAGGTATCTTAGGGTTAGGGTTAGGGTTAGGGTTAGGGTTAGGGTTAGGGTTAGGGTTAGGGGTAGGGTTAGGGTTAGGGTTAGGGTTAGGGTTAGGGTTACCTACA
>NW_026599623.1:730000-732500 GCF_023634155.1 Falco peregrinus | reverse complement strand
GGGTTAGGTCACTTAGGGTTAGGGTTTAGGTTAGGGTTAGGGTTAGGGTTAGGCTTAGGGTTATGTGCATGCCATGCACAGCTGAGGTTTGGAGTTCCGTCTAGGGTTAGGCCTCTTAGGGTCAGGATTAGGGTTAGGTTTAGGATTAGGGTTAGGGTTTGGGTTAGGGTTAGGGTTAGGGTTAGGTACATGCCATGCACAGCTGAGGTTTAGAGTTCTGTTTAGGGTTAGGTCTCTTAGGGCTAGGGTTAGGGTTAGGGTTAGGGTTAGGTACATGCCAAGTATAGCTGAGGTTTTGAATTCCGTTTAGAGTTAGGTCTATTAGGGTTAGGGTTAGGGTTAGGGTTAGGGTTAGGGTTAGGGTTAGGTTTAGGGTAAGGGTTGGGGTTAGGGTTAGGTACATGCCAAGCACAGCTGAGGTTTTGAGTTCCGCGTATGGTTAGGTCTTTTAGGGTTAGGGTTAGGTTTAGGGTCAGGGTTAGGGTTAGGGTTAGGGTTAGGGTTAGGGTTAGGGTTACCTACATGCCATGCACAGCTGAGGTTTAGAGTTGCGTTTAGGGTTAGGCCTCTTAGGGTCAGGGTTAGGGTTAGGGTTAGGGTTAGGGTTAGGGTTAGGGTTAGGTACATGCCAAGCACAGCTGAGGTTTTGAGTTCCCTTTAGGGTTAGGTCTATTAGGGTTAGGGTTAGGGTTAGGGTTAGTGTTAGGGTTAGGGTTAGGGTTAGGGTTAGGGTTAGGGTTAGGGTTAGGGTTAGGTACATGCCATGCACAGCTGTGGTTTAGAGTTGCGTTTAGGGTTAGGCCTCTTAGGGTTAGGGTTAGGGTTAGGGTTAGGGTTAGGGTTAGGGTTAGGTACATGCCAAGCACAGCTGAGGATTTGAGTTCCGTTTAGGGTTACGTCAATTAGGGTTAGGGTAAGGGTTAGGGTTAGGGTTAGGCTTAGGGTTAGGGTAAGGTACATGCCATGCACAGCTGAGGTTTAGAGTTCCGTTTAGGGTTAGGTCTCTTAGGGTTAGGGTTAGGGTTAGGGTTAGGGTTAGGGTTAGGGTTAGGGTTAGGGTTAGGGTTAGGGTTAGGGTTAGGTACATGCCATGCACAGCTGAGGTTTTATGTTCCGTTTAGGGTTAGGTCTTTTAGGGTTAGGGTTAGGGTTAGGGTTAGGGTTAGGGTTAGGGTTAGGGTTAGGTACATGCCATGCACAGCTGAGGTTTAGAGTTCTGTTTAGGGTTAGGTCTCTTAGGGCTAGGGTTAGGGTTAGGGTTAGGGTTAGGTACATGCCAAGTATAGCTGAGGTTTTGAATTCCGTTTAGAGTTAGGTCTATTAGGGTTAGGGTTAGGGTTAGGGTTAGGGTTAGGGTTAGGGTTAGGTTTAGGGTAAGGGTTGGGGTTAGGGTTAGGTACATGCCAAGCACAGCTGAGGTTTTGAGTTCCGCGTATGGTTAGGTCTTTTAGGGTTAGGGTTAGGTTTAGGGTCAGGGTTAGGGTTAGGGTTAGGGTTAGGGTTAGGGTTAGGGTTACCTACATGCCATGCACAGCTGAGGTTTAGAGTTGCGTTTAGGGTTAGGCCTCTTAGGGTCAGGGTTAGGGTTAGGGTTAGGGTTAGGGTTAGGGTTAGGGTTAGGTACATGCCAAGCACAGCTGAGGTTTTGAGTTCCCTTTAGGGTTAGGTCTATTAGGGTTAGGGTTAGGGTTAGGGTTAGTGTTAGGGTTAGGGTTAGGGTTAGGGTTAGGGTTAGGGTTAGGGTTAGGGTTAGGTACATGCCATGCACAGCTGTGGTTTAGAGTTGCGTTTAGGGTTAGGCCTCTTAGGGTTAGGTTTAGGGTTAGGGTTAGGGTTAGGGTTAGGGTTAGGTACATGCCAAGCACAGCTGAGGATTTGAGTTCCGTTTAGGGTTACGTCAATTAGGGTTAGGGTAAGGGTTAGGGTTAGGGTTAGGCTTAGGGTTAGGGTAAGGTACATGCCATGCACAGCTGAGGTTTAGAGTTCCGTTTAGGGTTAGGTCTCTTAGGGTTAGGGTTAGGGTTAGGGTTAGGGTTAGGGTTAGGGTTAGGGTTAGGGTTAGGGTTAGGGTTAGGGTTAGGGTTAGGGTTAGGGTTAGGTACATGCCATGCACAGCTGAGGTTTTATGTTCCGTTTAGGGTTAGGTCTTTTAGGGTTAGGGTTAGGGTTAGGGTTAGGGTTAGGGTTAGGGTTAGGGTTAGGGTTAGGGTTAGGGTTAGGGTTAGGGTTAGGTACATGCCATGCACAGCTGAGGTTTAGAGCTCCGTTTAGGGTTAGCTCTCTTAGGGTCAGTTTTAGGGTCAGGATTAGGGTTAGGGTTAGGGTTAGGGTTAGGGTTAGGGTTAGGGTTAGGGTTAGGGTTATGTACATGCCATGCACAGCTGAGGTTTAGAGTTCCGTCTAGGGTTAGGCCTCTTAGGGTCAGGATTAGGGTTAGGTTTAGGATTAGGGTTCGGGTTAGGGTTAGGGATAGGTTTAGGGTTAGGGTTAGGTACATGCC
>NW_026599623.1:712500-717500 GCF_023634155.1 Falco peregrinus | reverse complement strand
GTTAGGGTTAGGGTTAGGGTTAGGGTTAGGGTTAGGGTTAGGGTTAGGGTTAGGTACATGCCATGCACAGCTGAGGTTTAGAGCTCCGTTTAGGGTTAGCTCTCTTAGGGTCAGTTTTAGGGTCAGGATTAGGGTTAGGTTCAGGGTTAGGGTTAGGGTTAGGGTTAGGGTTAGGGTTATATACATGCCATGCACAGCTGAGGTTTAGAGTTCCGTTTAGGGTTAGGTCACTTAGGGTTAGGGTTTAGGTTAGGGTTAGGGTTAGGGTTAGGCTTAGGGTTATGTGCATGCCATGCACAGCTGAGGTTTAGAGTTCCGTCTAGGGTTAGGCCTCTTAGGGTCAGGATTAGGGTTAGGTTTAGGATTAGGGTTAGGGTTTGGGTTAGGGTTAGGGTTAGGGTTAGGTACATGCCATGCACAGCTGAGGTTTAGAGTTCTGTTTAGGGTTAGGTCTCTTAGGGCTAGGGTTAGGGTTAGGGTTAGGGTTAGGTACATGCCAAGTATAGCTGAGGTTTTGAATTCCGTTTAGAGTTAGGTCTATTAGGGTTAGGGTTAGGGTTAGGGTTAGGGTTAGGGTTAGGGTTAGGTTTAGGGTAAGGGTTGGGGTTAGGGTTAGGTACATGCCAAGCACAGCTGAGGTTTTGAGTTCCGCGTATGGTTAGGTCTTTTAGGGTTAGGGTTAGGTTTAGGGTCAGGGTTAGGGTTAGGGTTAGGGTTAGGGTTAGGGTTAGGGTTACCTACATGCCATGCACAGCTGAGGTTTAGAGTTGCGTTTAGGGTTAGGCCTCTTAGGGTCAGGGTTAGGGTTAGGGTTAGGGTTAGGGTTAGGGTTAGGGTTAGGTACATGCCAAGCACAGCTGAGGTTTTGAGTTCCCTTTAGGGTTAGGTCTATTAGGGTTAGGGTTAGGGTTAGGGTTAGGGTTAGGGTTAGGGTTAGGGTTAGGGTTAGGGTTAGGGTTAGGGTTAGGGTTAGGGTTAGGGTTAGGTACATGCCATGCACAGCTGTGGTTTAGAGTTGCGTTTAGGGTTAGGCCTCTTAGGGTTAGGTTAGGGTTAGGGTTAGGGTTAGGGTTAGGGTTAGGTACATGCCAAGCACAGCTGAGGATTTGAGTTCCGTTTAGGGTTACGTCAATTAGGGTTAGGGTAAGGGTTAGGGTTAGGGTTAGGCTTAGGGTTAGGGTAAGGTACATGCCATGCACAGCTGAGGTTTAGAGTTCCGTTTAGGGTTAGGTCTCTTAGGGTTAGGGTTAGGGTTAGGGTTAGGGTTAGGGTTAGGGTTAGGGTTAGGGTTAGGGTTAGGGTTAGGGTTAGGTACATGCCATGCACAGCTGAGGTTTTATGTTCCGTTTAGGGTTAGGTCTTTTAGGGTTAGGGTTAGGGTTAGGGTTAGGGTTAGGGTTAGGGTTAGGGTTAGGGTTAGGGTTAGGGTTAGGGTTAGGTACATGCCATGCACAGCTGAGGTTTAGAGCTCCGTTTAGGGTTAGCTCTCTTAGGGTCAGTTTTAGGGTCAGGATTAGGGTTAGGGTTAGGGTTAGGGTTAGGGTTAGGGTTAGGGTTAGGGTTAGGGTTAGGGTTATGTACATGCCATGCACAGCTGAGGTTTAGAGTTCCGTCTAGGGTTAGGCCTCTTAGGGTCAGGATTAGGGTTAGGTTTAGGATTAGGGTTCGGGTTAGGGTTAGGGATAGGTTTAGGGTTAGGGTTAGGTACATGCCAAGCACAGCTGAGGTTTTGAGTTCCGTTTAGGGTTAGGTATCTTAGGGTTAGGGTTAGGGTTAGGGTTAGGGTTAGGGTTAGGGTTAGGGTTAGGGGTAGGGTTAGGGTTAGGGTTAGGGTTAGGGTTAGGGTTACCTACATGCCATGCACAGCTGAGGTTTAGAGTTGCGTTTAGGGTTAGGCCTCTTGTTAGGGTTAGGGTTAGGGTTAGGGTTAGGGATAGGGTTAGCGTTAGGGTTAGGGTTAGGTACATGCCAAGCACAGCTGAGGTTTTGAATTCCGTTTAGGGTTAGGTCTATTAGGGTTAGGGTTAGGGTTAGGGTTAGGGTTAGGGTTAGGGTTAGGTACATGCCAAGCACAACTGAGGTTTGAGTTCCGCGTAGGGTTAGGTCTTTTAGGGTTAGGGTTAGGTTTAGGATTAAGGTTAGGGTTAGGGTTAGGGTTAGGGTTAGGGTTAGGGTTAGGGTTACCTACATGCCATGCATAGCTGAGGTTTAGAGTTGCGTTTATGGTTAGGACTCTTAAGGTTAGGGTTAGGGTTAGGGTTAGGGTTAGGGTTAGGGTTAGGGTTAGGGTTAGGGTTAGGGTTAGGTACATGCCAAGCACAGCTGAGGTTTTGAATTCCGTTTAGGGTTAGGTATCTTAGGGTATAGGTTTAGGGTTAGGGTTAGGGTTAGGGTTAGGGTTAGGGTTAGGGGTAGGGTTAGGGTTAGGGTTAGGGTTAGGGTTATGTACATGCCATGCACAGCTGAGGTTTAGAGTTCCGTCTAGGGTTAGGCCTCTTAGGGTCAGGATTAGGGTTAGGTTTAGGATTAGGGTTCGGGTTAGGGTTAGGGATAGGTTTAGGGTTAGGGTTAGGTACATGCCAAGCACAGCTGAGGTTTTGAGTTCCGTTTAGGGTTAGGTATCTTAGGGTTAGGGTTAGGGTTAGGGTTAGGGTTAGGGTTAGGGTTAGGGTTAGGGGTAGGGTTAGGGTTAGGGTTAGGGTTAGGGTTAGGGTTACCTACATGCCATGCACAGCTGAGGTTTAGAGTTGCGTTTAGGGTTAGGCCTCTTGTTAGGGTTAGGGTTAGGGTTAGGGTTAGGGATAGGGTTAGCGTTAGGGTTAGGGTTAGGTACATGCCAAGCACAGCTGAGGTTTTGAATTCCGTTTAGGGTTAGGTCTATTAGGGTTAGGGTTAGGGTTAGGGTTAGGGTTAGGGTTAGGGTTAGGTACATGCCAAGCACAACTGAGGTTTGAGTTCCGCGTAGGGTTAGGTCTTTTAGGGTTAGGGTTAGGTTTAGGATTAAGGTTAGGGTTAGGGTTAGGGTTAGGGTTAGGGTTAGGGTTAGGGTTACCTACATGCCATGCATAGCTGAGGTTTAGAGTTGCGTTTATGGTTAGGACTCTTAAGGTTAGGGTTAGGGTTAGGGTTAGGGTTAGGGTTAGGGTTAGGGTTAGGGTTAGGGTTAGGGTTAGGTACATGCCAAGCACAGCTGAGGTTTTGAATTCCGTTTAGGGTTAGGTATCTTAGGGTATAGGTTTAGGGTTAGGGTTAGGGTTAGGGTTAGGGTTAGGGTTAGGGGTAGGGTTAGGGTTAGGGTTAGGGTTAGGGTTAGGGTTAGGGTTACCTACATGCCATGCACAGCTGAGGTTTAGAGTTGCGTTTAGGGTTAGGCCTCTTGTTAGGGTTAGGGTTAGGGTTAGGGATAAAGTTAGCGTTAGGGTTAGGGTTAGGTACATGCCAAGCACAGCTGAGGTTTAGAATTCCGTTTAGGGTTAGGTCTATTAGGGTTAGGGTTAGGGTTAGGGTTAGGGTTAGGGTTAGGGTTAGGGTTAGGGTTAGGGTTAGGGTTAGGGTTAGGTACATGCCATGCACAGCTGAGGTTTAGAGCTCCGTTTAGGGTTAGCTCTCTTAGGGTCAGTTTTAGGGTCAGGATTAGGGTTAGGTTCAGGGTTAGGGTTAGGGTTAGGGTTAGGGTTAGGGTTATATACATGCCATGCACAGCTGAGGTTTAGAGTTCCGTTTAGGGTTAGGTCACTTAGGGTTAGGGTTTAGGTTAGGGTTAGGGTTAGGGTTAGGCTTAGGGTTATGTGCATGCCATGCACAGCTGAGGTTTAGAGTTCCGTCTAGGGTTAGGCCTCTTAGGGTCAGGATTAGGGTTAGGTTTAGGATTAGGGTTAGGGTTTGGGTTAGGGTTAGGGTTAGGGTTAGGTACATGCCATGCACAGCTGAGGTTTAGAGTTCTGTTTAGGGTTAGGTCTCTTAGGGCTAGGGTTAGGGTTAGGGTTAGGGTTAGGTACATGCCAAGTATAGCTGAGGTTTTGAATTCCGTTTAGAGTTAGGTCTATTAGGGTTAGGGTTAGGGTTAGGGTTAGGGTTAGGGTTAGGTTTAGGGTAAGGGTTGGGGTTAGGGTTAGGTACATGCCAAGCACAGCTGAGGTTTTGAGTTCCGCGTATGGTTAGGTCTTTTAGGGTTAGGGTTAGGTTTAGGGTCAGGGTTAGGGTTAGGGTTAGGGTTAGGGTTAGGGTTAGGGTTAGGGTTAGGGTTACCTACATGCCATGCACAGCTGAGGTTTAGAGTTGCGTTTAGGGTTAGGCCTCTTAGGGTCAGGGTTAGGGTTAGGGTTAGGGTTAGGGTTAGGGTTAGGGTTAGGTACATGCCAAGCACAGCTGAGGTTTTGAGTTCCCTTTAGGGTTAGGTCTATTAGGGTTAGGGTTAGGGTTAGGGTTAGGGTTAGGGTTAGGGTTAGGGTTAGGGTTAGGGTTAGGGTTAGGGTTACCTACATGCCATGCATAGCTGAGGTTTAGAGTTGCGTTTATGGTTAGGACTCTTAAGGTTAGGGTTAGGGTTAGGGTTAGGGTTAGGGTTAGGGTTAGGTTTAGGGTTAGGGTTAGGTACATGCCAAGCACAGCTGAGGTTTTGAATTCCGTTTAGGGTTAGGTATCTTAGGGTATAGGTTTAGGGTTAGGGTTAGGGTTAGGGTTAGGGGTAGGGTTAGGGTTAGGGTTAGGGTTAGGGTTAGGGTTAGGGTTACCTACATGCCATGCACAGCTGAGGTTTAGAGTTGCGTTTAGGGTTAGGCCTCTTGTTAGGGTTAGGGTTAGGGTTAGGGATAAAGTTAGCGTTAGGGTTAGGGTTAGGTACATGCCAAGCACAGCTGAGGTTTAGAATTCCGTTTAGGGTTAGGTCTATTAGGGTTAGGGTTAGGGTTAGGGTTAGGGTTAGGGTTAGGGTTAGGGTTAGGGTTAGGGTTAGGGTTAGGGTTAGGGTTAGGTACATGCCATGCACAGCTGAGGTTTAG
>NW_026599623.1:702500-707500 GCF_023634155.1 Falco peregrinus | reverse complement strand
TTAGGGTTAGGGTTAGGGTTAGGGTTAGGGTTAGGGTTAGGTACATGCCATGCACAGCTGAGGTTTTATGTTCCGTTTAGGGTTAGGTCTTTTAGGGTTAGGGTTAGGGTTAGGGTTAGGGTTAGGGTTAGGGTTAGGTACATGCCATGCACAGCTGAGGTTTAGAGTTCTGTTTAGGGTTAGGTCTCTTAGGGCTAGGGTTAGGGTTAGGGTTAGGGTTAGGTACATGCCAAGTATAGCTGAGGTTTTGAATTCCGTTTAGAGTTAGGTCTATTAGGGTTAGGGTTAGGGTTAGGGTTAGGGTTAGGGTTAGGGTTAGGTTTAGGGTAAGGGTTGGGGTTAGGGTTAGGTACATGCCAAGCACAGCTGAGGTTTTGAGTTCCGCGTATGGTTAGGTCTTTTAGGGTTAGGGTTAGGTTTAGGGTCAGGGTTAGGGTTAGGGTTAGGGTTAGGGTTAGGGTTAGGGTTACCTACATGCCATGCACAGCTGAGGTTTAGAGTTGCGTTTAGGGTTAGGCCTCTTAGGGTCAGGGTTAGGGTTAGGGTTAGGGTTAGGGTTAGGGTTAGGGTTAGGTACATGCCAAGCACAGCTGAGGTTTTGAGTTCCCTTTAGGGTTAGGTCTATTAGGGTTAGGGTTAGGGTTAGGGTTAGTGTTAGGGTTAGGGTTAGGGTTAGGGTTAGGGTTAGGGTTAGGGTTAGGGTTAGGGTTAGGTACATGCCATGCACAGCTGTGGTTTAGAGTTGCGTTTAGGGTTAGGCCTCTTAGGGTTAGGTTTAGGGTTAGGGTTAGGGTTAGGGTTAGGGTTAGGTACATGCCAAGCACAGCTGAGGATTTGAGTTCCGTTTAGGGTTACGTCAATTAGGGTTAGGGTAAGGGTTAGGGTTAGGGTTAGGCTTAGGGTTAGGGTAAGGTACATGCCATGCACAGCTGAGGTTTAGAGTTCCGTTTAGGGTTAGGTCTCTTAGGGTTAGGGTTAGGGTTAGGGTTAGGGTTAGGGTTAGGGTTAGGGTTAGGGTTAGGGTTAGGGTTAGGGTTAGGGTTAGGTACATGCCATGCACAGCTGAGGTTTTATGTTCCGTTTAGGGTTAGGTCTTTTAGGGTTAGGGTTAGGGTTAGGGTTAGGGTTAGGGTTAGGGTTAGGGTTAGGGTTAGGGTTAGGTACATGCCATGCACAGCTGAGGTTTAGAGCTCCGTTTAGGGTTAGCTCTCTTAGGGTCAGTTTTAGGGTCAGGATTAGGGTTAGGGTTAGGGTTAGGGTTAGGGTTAGGGTTAGGGTTAGGGTTAGGGTTAGGGTTATGTACATGCCATGCACAGCTGAGGTTTAGAGTTCCGTCTAGGGTTAGGCCTCTTAGGGTCAGGATTAGGGTTAGGTTTAGGATTAGGGTTCGGGTTAGGGTTAGGGATAGGTTTAGGGTTAGGGTTAGGTACATGCCAAGCACAGCTGAGGTTTTGAGTTCCGTTTAGGGTTAGGTATCTTAGGGTTAGGGTTAGGGTTAGGGTTAGGGTTAGGGTTAGGGTTAGGGTTAGGGGTAGGGTTAGGGTTAGGGTTAGGGTTAGGGTTAGGGTTACCTACATGCCATGCACAGCTGAGGTTTAGAGTTGCGTTTAGGGTTAGGCCTCTTGTTAGGGTTAGGGTTAGGGTTAGGGTTAGGGATAGGGTTAGCGTTAGGGTTAGGGTTAGGTACATGCCAAGCACAGCTGAGGTTTTGAATTCCGTTTAGGGTTAGGTCTATTAGGGTTAGGGTTAGGGTTAGGGTTAGGGTTAGGGTTAGGGTTAGGTACATGCCAAGCACAACTGAGGTTTGAGTTCCGCGTAGGGTTAGGTCTTTTAGGGTTAGGGTTAGGTTTAGGATTAAGGTTAGGGTTAGGGTTAGGGTTAGGGTTAGGGTTAGGGTTAGGGTTACCTACATGCCATGCATAGCTGAGGTTTAGAGTTGCGTTTATGGTTAGGACTCTTAAGGTTAGGGTTAGGGTTAGGGTTAGGGTTAGGGTTAGGGTTAGGGTTAGGGTTAGGGTTAGGGTTAGGTACATGCCAAGCACAGCTGAGGTTTTGAATTCCGTTTAGGGTTAGGTATCTTAGGGTATAGGTTTAGGGTTAGGGTTAGGGTTAGGGTTAGGGTTAGGGTTAGGGGTAGGGTTAGGGTTAGGGTTAGGGTTAGGGTTATGTACATGCCATGCACAGCTGAGGTTTAGAGTTCCGTCTAGGGTTAGGCCTCTTAGGGTCAGGATTAGGGTTAGGTTTAGGATTAGGGTTCGGGTTAGGGTTAGGGATAGGTTTAGGGTTAGGGTTAGGTACATGCCAAGCACAGCTGAGGTTTTGAGTTCCGTTTAGGGTTAGGTATCTTAGGGTTAGGGTTAGGGTTAGGGTTAGGGTTAGGGTTAGGGTTAGGGTTAGGGGTAGGGTTAGGGTTAGGGTTAGGGTTAGGGTTAGGGTTAGGGTTAGGGTTAGGGTTAGGGTTATATACATGCCATGCACAGCTGAGGTTTAGAGTTCCGTTTAGGGTTAGGTCACTTAGGGTTAGGGTTTAGGTTAGGGTTAGGGTTAGGGTTAGGCTTAGGGTTATGTGCATGCCATGCACAGCTGAGGTTTAGAGTTCCGTCTAGGGTTAGGCCTCTTAGGGTCAGGATTAGGGTTAGGTTTAGGATTAGGGTTAGGGTTTGGGTTAGGGTTAGGGTTAGGGTTAGGTACATGCCATGCACAGCTGAGGTTTAGAGTTCTGTTTAGGGTTAGGTCTCTTAGGGCTAGGGTTAGGGTTAGGGTTAGGGTTAGGTACATGCCAAGTATAGCTGAGGTTTTGAATTCCGTTTAGAGTTAGGTCTATTAGGGTTAGGGTTAGGGTTAGGGTTAGGGTTAGGGTTAGGTTTAGGGTAAGGGTTGGGGTTAGGGTTAGGTACATGCCAAGCACAGCTGAGGTTTTGAGTTCCGCGTATGGTTAGGTCTTTTAGGGTTAGGGTTAGGTTTAGGGTCAGGGTTAGGGTTAGGGTTAGGGTTAGGGTTAGGGTTAGGGTTAGGGTTAGGGTTACCTACATGCCATGCACAGCTGAGGTTTAGAGTTGCGTTTAGGGTTAGGCCTCTTAGGGTCAGGGTTAGGGTTAGGGTTAGGGTTAGGGTTAGGGTTAGGGTTAGGTACATGCCAAGCACAGCTGAGGTTTTGAGTTCCCTTTAGGGTTAGGTCTATTAGGGTTAGGGTTAGGGTTAGGGTTAGGGTTAGGGTTAGGGTTAGGGTTAGGGTTAGGGTTAGGGTTAGGGTTAGGGTTACCTACATGCCATGCATAGCTGAGGTTTAGAGTTGCGTTTATGGTTAGGACTCTTAAGGTTAGGGTTAGGGTTAGGGTTAGGGTTAGGGTTAGGGTTAGGGTTAGGTTTAGGGTTAGGGTTAGGTACATGCCAAGCACAGCTGAGGTTTTGAATTCCGTTTAGGGTTAGGTATCTTAGGGTATAGGTTTAGGGTTAGGGTTAGGGTTAGGGTTAGGGTTAGGGTTAGGGGTAGGGTTAGGGTTAGGGTTAGGGTTAGGGTTAGGGTTAGGGTTACCTACATGCCATGCACAGCTGAGGTTTAGAGTTGCGTTTAGGGTTAGGCCTCTTGTTAGGGTTAGGGTTAGGGTTAGGGATAAAGTTAGCGTTAGGGTTAGGGTTAGGTACATGCCAAGCACAGCTGAGGTTTAGAATTCCGTTTAGGGTTAGGTCTATTAGGGTTAGGGTTAGGGTTAGGGTTAGGGTTAGGGTTAGGGTTAGGGTTAGGGTTAGGGTTAGGGTTAGGGATAAAGTTAGCGTTAGGGTTAGGGTTAGGTACATGCCATGCACAGCTGAGGTTTAGAGCTCCGTTTAGGGTTAGCTCTCTTAGGGTCAGTTTTAGGGTCAGGATTAGGGTTAGGTTCAGGGTTAGGGTTAGGGTTAGGGTTAGGGTTAGGGTTATATACATGCCATGCACAGCTGAGGTTTAGAGTTCCGTTTAGGGTTAGGTCACTTAGGGTTAGGGTTTAGGTTAGGGTTAGGGTTAGGGTTAGGCTTAGGGTTATGTGCATGCCATGCACAGCTGAGGTTTAGAGTTCCGTCTAGGGTTAGGCCTCTTAGGGTCAGGATTAGGGTTAGGTTTAGGATTAGGGTTAGGGTTTGGGTTAGGGTTAGGGTTAGGGTTAGGTACATGCCATGCACAGCTGAGGTTTAGAGTTCTGTTTAGGGTTAGGTCTCTTAGGGCTAGGGTTAGGGTTAGGGTTAGGGTTAGGTACATGCCAAGTATAGCTGAGGTTTTGAATTCCGTTTAGAGTTAGGTCTATTAGGGTTAGGGTTAGGGTTAGGGTTAGGGTTAGGGTTAGGGTTAGGGTTAGGTTTAGGGTAAGGGTTGGGGTTAGGGTTAGGTACATGCCAAGCACAGCTGAGGTTTTGAGTTCCGCGTATGGTTAGGTCTTTTAGGGTTAGGGTTAGGTTTAGGGTCAGGGTTAGGGTTAGGGTTAGGGTTAGGGTTAGGGTTAGGGTTACCTACATGCCATGCACAGCTGAGGTTTAGAGTTGCGTTTAGGGTTAGGCCTCTTAGGGTCAGGGTTAGGGTTAGGGTTAGGGTTAGGGTTAGGGTTAGGGTTAGGTACATGCCAAGCACAGCTGAGGTTTTGAGTTCCCTTTAGGGTTAGGTCTATTAGGGTTAGGGTTAGGGTTAGGGTTAGTGTTAGGGTTAGGGTTAGGGTTAGGGTTAGGGTTAGGGTTAGGGTTAGGGTTAGGTACATGCCATGCACAGCTGTGGTTTAGAGTTCCGTTTAGGGTTAGGTCACTTAGGGTTAGGGTTTAGGTTAGGGTTAGGGTTAGGGTTAGGCTTAGGGTTATGTGCATGCCATGCACAGCTGAGGTTTAGAGTTCCGTCTAGGGTTAGGCCTCTTAGGGTCAGGATTAGGGTTAGGTTTAGGATTAGGGTTAGGGTTTGGGTTAGGGTTAGGGTTAGGGTTAGGTACATGCCATGCACAGCTGAGGTTTAGAGTTCTGTTTAGGGTTAGGTCTCTTAGGGC
>NW_026599623.1:692500-695000 GCF_023634155.1 Falco peregrinus | reverse complement strand
CAGCTGAGGTTTAGAGCTCCGTTTAGGGTTAGCTCTCTTAGGGTCAGTTTTAGGGTCAGGATTAGGGTTAGGTTCAGGGTTAGGGTTAGGGTTAGGGTTAGGGTTAGGGTTATATACATGCCATGCACAGCTGAGGTTTAGAGTTCCGTTTAGGGTTAGGTCACTTAGGGTTAGGGTTTAGGTTAGGGTTAGGGTTAGGGTTAGGCTTAGGGTTATGTGCATGCCATGCACAGCTGAGGTTTAGAGTTCCGTTTAGGGTTAGGCCTCTTAGGGTCAGGATTAGGGTTAGGTTTAGGATTAGGGTTAGGGTTTGGGTTAGGGTTAGGGTTAGGGTTGGGTACATGCCATGCACAGCTGAGGTTTAGAGTTCTGTTTAGGGTTAGGTCTCTTAGGGCTAGGGTTAGGGTTAGGGTTAGGGTTAGGTACATGCCAAGTATAGCTGAGGTTTTGAATTCCGTTTAGAGTTAGGTCTATTAGGGTTAGGGTTAGGGTTAGGGTTAGGGTAAGGGTTGGGGTTAGGGTTAGGTACATGCCAAGCACAGCTGAGGTTTTGAGTTCCGCGTATCGTTAGGTCTTTTAGGGTTAGGGTTAGGTTTAGGGTCAGGGTTAGGGTTAGGGTTAGGGTTAGGGTTAGGGTTAGGGTTAGGGTTAGGGTTAGGGTTACCTACATGCCATGCACAGCTGAGGTTTAGAGTTGCGTTTAGGGTTAGGCCTCTTAGGGTCAGGGTTAGGGTTAGGGTTAGGGTTAGGGTTAGGGTTAGGGTTAGGTACATGCCAAGCACAGCTGAGGTTTTGAGTTTTCTTTAGGGTTAGGTCTATTAGGGTTAGGGTTAGGGTTAGGGTTAGGGTTAGGGTTAGGGTTAGGGTTAGGGTTAGGGTTAGGTACGTGCCAAGCACAGCTGAGGATTTGAGTTCCGTTTAGGGTTACGTCAATTAGGGTTAGGTTTAGGGTTAGGGTTAGGGTTAGGCTTAGGGTTAGGGTAAGGTACATGCCATGCACAGCTGAGGTTTAGAGTTCCGTTTAGGGTTAGGTCTCTTAGGGTTAGGGTTAGGGTTAGGGTTAGGGTTAGGGTTAGGGTTAGGATTAGTGTTAGGGTTAGGGTTAGGGATAGGTACATGCCATGCACAGCTGAGGTTTTGAGTTCCGCGTAGGCTTAGGTCTTTTAGGGTTAGGGTTAGGGTTAGGGTTAGGGTTAGGGTTAGGGTTAGGGTTAGGGTTAGGGTTAGGGTTAGGGTTAGGGTTAGGGTTAGGGTTAGGTACATGCCATACACAGCTGAGGTTTAGAGCTCCGTTTAGGGTTAGCTCTCTTAGGGTCAGTTTTAGGGTCAGGATTAGGGTTAGGGTTAGGGTTAGGGTTAGGGTTAGGGTTAGGGTTAGGGTTAGGGTTAGGGTTATGTACATGCCATGCACAGCTGAGGTTTAGAGTTCCGTCTAGGGTTAGGCCTCTTAGGGTCAGGATTAGGGTTAGGTTTAGGATTAGGGTTCGGGTTAGGGTTAGGGATAGGTTTAGGGTTAGGGTTAGGTACATGCCAAGCACAGCTGAGGTTTTGAGTTCCGTTTAGGGTTAGGTATCTTAGGGTTAGGGTTAGGGTTAGGGTTAGGGTTAGGGTTAGGGTTAGGGTTAGGGGTAGGGTTAGGGTTAGGGTTAGGGTTAGGGTTAGGGTTACCTACATGCCATGCACAGCTGAGGTTTAGAGTTGCGTTTAGGGTTAGGCCTCTTGTTAGGGTTAGGGTTAGGGTTAGGGTTAGGGATAGGGTTAGCGTTAGGGTTAGGGTTAGGTACATGCCAAGCACAGCTGAGGTTTTGAATTCCGTTTAGGGTTAGGTCTATTAGGGTTAGGGTTAGGGTTAGGGTTAGGGTTAGGGTTAGGGTTAGGTACATGCCAAGCACAACTGAGGTTTGAGTTCCGCGTAGGGTTAGGTCTTTTAGGGTTAGGGTTAGGTTTAGGATTAAGGTTAGGGTTAGGGTTAGGGTTAGGGTTAGGGTTAGGGTTAGGGTTAGGGTTACCTACATGCCATGCATAGCTGAGGTTTAGAGTTGCGTTTATGGTTAGGACTCTTAAGGTTAGGGTTAGGGTTAGGGTTAGCGTTAGGATTAGGGTTAGGGTTAGGGTTAGGGTTAGGTACATGCCAAGCACAGCTGAGGTTTTGAATTCCGTTTAGGGTTAGGTATCTTAGGGTATAGGTTTAGGGTTAGGGTTAGGGTTAGGGTTAGGGTTAGGGTTAGGGGTAGGGTTAGGGTTAGGGTTAGGGTTAGGGTTAGGGTTACCTACATGCCATGCACAGCTGAGGTTTAGAGTTGCGTTTAGGGTTAGGCCTCTTGTTAGGGTTAGGGTTAGGGTTAGGGATAAAGTTAGCGTTAGGGTTAGGGTTAGGTACATGCCAAGCACAGCTGAGGTTTAGAATTCCGTTTAGGGTTAGGTCTATTAGGGTTAGGGTTAGGGTTAGGGTTAGGGTTAGGGTTAGGGTTAGGGTTAGGATTAGGGTTAGGGTTAGGTA
>NW_026599623.1:607500-610000 GCF_023634155.1 Falco peregrinus | reverse complement strand
TGCACAGCTGAGGTTTAGAGTTGCGTTTAGGGTTAGGCCTCTTGTTAGGGTTAGGGTTAGGGTTAGGGATAGGGTTAGCGTTAGGGTTAGGGTTAGGTACATGCCAAGCACAGCTGAGGTTTTGAATTCCGTTTAGGGTTAGGTCTATTAGGGTTAGGGTTAGGGTTAGGGTTAGGGTTAGGGTTAGGGTTAGGGTTAGGTACATGCCAAGCACAGCTGAGGTTTTGAGTTCCGCATAGGGTTAGGTCTTTTAGGGTTAGGGTTAGGTTTAGGATTAAGGTTAGGGTTAGGGTTAGGGTTAGGGTTATGGTTAGGGTTAGGGTTACCTACATGCCATGCACAGCTGAGGTTTAGAGTTGCGTTTATGGTTAGGCCTCTTAGGGTTAGGGTTAGGGTTAGGGTTAGGGTTAGGGTTAGGGTTAGGGTTAGGGTTAGGTACATGCCAAGCACAGCTGAGGTTTAGAGTTCCGTTTAGGGTTAGGTCTCTTAGGGTTAGGGTAAGGATTAGGGTTAGGGTTAGGGTTAGGGTTAGGGTTAGGGTTAGGGTTAGGGTTAGGGTTAGGGGTAGGGTTAGGGTTAGGGTTAGGGTTAGGGTTAGGGTTACCTACATGCCATGCACAGCTGAGGTTTGGAGTTCCGTTTAGGGTTAGGCCTCTTGTTAGGGTTAGGGTTAGGGTTAGGGATAGGGTTAGCGTTAGGGTTAGGTACATGCCAAGCACAGCTGAGGTTTTGAATTCCGTTTAGGGTTAGGTCTATTAGGGTTAGGGTTAGGGTTAGGGTTAGGGTTAGGGTTAGGGTTAGGGTTAGGGTTAGGGTTAGGGTTAGGTACATGCCAAGCACAGCTGAGGTTTTGAGTTCCGCGTAGGGTTAGGTCTTTTAGGGTTAGGGTTAGGTTTAGGATTAAGGTTAGGGTTAGGGTTAGGGTTAGGGTTAGGGTTAGGGTTACGGTTAGGTACATGCCATTCACAGCTGACGTTTAGAGTTGCGTTTATGGTTAGGCCTCTTAGGGTTAGGGTTAGGGTTAGGGTTAGGTTTAGGGTAAGGTTAGGGTTAGGGTTAGGGTTAGGGTTAGGTACATGCCAAGCACAGCTGAGGTTTAGAGTTCCGTTTAGGGTTAGGTCTCTTAGGGTTAGGGTAAGGATTAGGGTTAGGGTTAGGGTTAGGGTTAGGGTTAGGGTTAGGGTTAGGGTTAGGGTTAGGGTTAGGGTTAGGGTTATGTACATGCCATGCACAGCTGAGGTTTAGAGTTCCGTTTAGGGTTAGGTCTCTTAGGGTTAGGGTTAGGGTTAGGGTTAGGATTAGGGTTAGGGTTAGGGTTAGGGTTAGGGTTAGGTACATGCCATGCACAGCTGAGGTTTAGAGTTCTGTTTAGGGTTAGGTCTCTTAGGGCTAGGGTTAGGGTTAGGGATAGGGTTAGGTACATGCCAAGCACAGCTGAGGTTTTGAATTCCGTTTAGAGTTAAGTCTATTAGGGTTAGGGTTAGGGTTAGGGTTAGGGTTAGGGTTAGGTTTAGGGTAAGGGTTGGGGTTAGGGTTAGGTACATGCCAAGCACAGCTGAGGTTTTGAGTTCCGCGTATGGTTAGGTCTTTTAGGGTTAGGGTTAGGTTTAGGGTCAGGGTTAGGGTTAGGGTTAGGGTTAGGGTTAGGGTTAGGGTTAGGGTTACCTACATGCCATGCACAGCTGAGGTTTAGAGTTGCGTTTAGGGTTAGGCCTCTTAGGGTCAGGGTTAGCGTTAGGGTTAGGGTTAGGGTTAGGGTTAGGGTTAGGTACATGCCAAGCACAGCTGAGGTTTTGAGTTCCCTTTAGGGTTAGGTCTATTAGGGTTAGGGTTAGGGTTAGGGTTAGGGTTAGGGTTAGGGTTAGGGTTAGGGTTAGGGTTAGGGTTAGGTACATGCCATGCACAGCTGTGGTTTAGAGTTCCGTTTAGGGTTAGGTCTCTTAGGGTTAGGGTTAGGGTTAGGGTTAGGGTTAGGGTTAGGGTTAGGGTTAGGGTTATGTACATGCCATGCACAGCTGAGTTTTAGTGTTCTGTTTAGGGTTAGGTCTCTTAGGGCTAGGGTTAGGGTTAGGGTTAGGGTTATGTACATGCCATGCACAGCTGAGGTTTAGAGTTCCGTTTAGGGTTTGGCCTGTTAGGGTCAGGATTAGGGTTAGGTTTAGGATTAGGGTTAGGGTTCGGGTTAGGGTTAGGGATAGGTTTAGGGTTAGGGTTTGGTACATGCCATGCACAGCTGAGGTTAAGAGCTCCGTTTAGGGTTAGCTCTCTTAGGGTCAAGTTTAGGGTTAGGGTTAGGGTTAGGGTTAGGGTTAGGGTTAGGGTTAGGGTTAGGGTTAGGGTTATGTACATGCCATGCACAGCTGAGTTTTAGTGTTCTGTTTAGGGTTAGGTCTCTTAGGGCTAGGGTTAGGGTTAGGGTTAGGGTTAGGTACATGCCAAGCACAGCTGAGGTTTTGAATTCCGTTTAGAGTTAGGTCTATTAGGGTTAGGGTTAGGGTTA
>NW_026599623.1:557500-560000 GCF_023634155.1 Falco peregrinus | reverse complement strand
GCCTCTTAGGGTCAGGATTAGGGTTAGGGTCAGGGTTCGGATTAGGGTTAGGGTTAGGGTTAGGGTCAGGTTTAGGGTTAGGTACATGCCATGCACAGCAGAGGTTTAGAGCTCCGTTTACGGCTAGCTCTCTTACGGTCAGTTTTAGAGTTAGGGTTAGGGTTAGGGTTAGGGTTAGGGTTAGGGTTAGGGTTAGGGTTAGGGTTAGGGTTAGGGTTAGGGTTAGGGTTAGGGTTAGTGTTAGGGTTAGGGTTAGGTACATGCCAAGCACAGCTGAGGTTTTGAGTTCCGCGTAGGGTTAGGTCTTTTAGGGTTAGGGTTAGTGTTAGGGTCAGGGTTAGGGTTAGGGTTACCTACATGCCATGCACAGCTGAGGTTTAGAGTTCCTTCTAGGGTTAGGCCTCTTAGGGTCAGGATTAGGGTTAGGTTTAGGATTAGGGTTAGGGTTAGGGTTAGGGTTAGGGTTAGGGTTATGTACATGCCATGCACAGCTGAGTTTTAGAGTTCCGTTTAGGGTTTGGCCCGTTAGGGTCAGGATTAGGGTTAGGGTTAGGATTAGGGTTAGGGTTCGGGTTAGGGTTAGGGATAGGGTTAGGGTTAGGGTTAGGTACATGCCATGCACAGCTGAGGTTTTGAGTTCCGTTTAGGGTTAGGTATCTTAGGGTTAGGGTTAGGGTTAGGGTTAGGGTTAGGGTTAGGGTTAGGGTTAGGGTTAGGGTTAGGGTTAGGGTTAGGGTTATGTGCATGCCATGCACAGATGAGGTTTAGAGTTCCCTTTTGGGTTAGGTCTATTAGGGTTAGGGTTAGGGTTAGGGTTAGGGTTAGGGTTAGGGTTAGGGTTAGGGTTAGGGTTAGGGTTAGGTACATGCCATGCACAGCTGAGGTTTTGAGTTCCGCGTAGGGTTAGGTCTTTTAGGGTTTGGGTTAGGGTTAGGGTCAGGGTTAGGGTTAGGGTTAGGGTTAGGGTTAGGGTCAGGTTTAGGGTTAGGTACATGCCATGCACAGCAGAGGTTTAGAGCTCCGTTTACGGTTAGCTCTCTTAGGGTCAGTTTTAGAGTTAGGGTTAGGGTTAGGGTTAGGGTTAGGGTTAGGGTTAGGGTTAGGGTTAGGGTTAGGGTTAGGGTTATGTGCATGCCATGCACAGCTGAGGTTTAGAGTTCCGTTTAGGGTTAGGTCACTTAGGGTTAGACTTTAGGTTAGGGTTAGGGTTTGGGTTAGGGTGAGGGTTAGGGTTAGGGTTATGTACATGCCATGCACAGCTGAGGTTTAGAGTTCCTTCTAGGGTTAGGCCTCTTAGGGTCAGGATTAGGGTTAGGGTTAGGGTTAGGGTTAGCGTTAGGGTTAGGGTTAGGGTTAGGGTTAGAATGAGGATTAGGGTTAGGTACATGCCATGCACAGCTGAGGTTAAGAGCTCCGTTTAGGGTTAGCTCTCTTAGGGTCAAGTTTAGGGTTACGGTTAGGGTTAGGGTTAGGGTTAGGGTTAGGGTTAGGGTTAGGGTTAGGGTTACCTACATGCCATGCACAGCTGAGGTTTAGAGTTCCTTCTAGGGTTGGGCCTCTTAGGGTCAGGATTAGGGTTAGGTTTAGGATTAGGGTTAGGGTTAGGGTTAGGGTTAGGGTTAGGGTTATGTACATGCCATGCACAGCTGAGGTTTAGAGTTCCGTTTAGGATTTTGCCTGTTAGGGTCAGGATTAGGGTTAGGTTTAGGATTAGGGTTAGGGTTAGGGTTAGGGTTAGGGTTAGGGTTAGGGTTAGGGTTAGGGTTAGGGTTAGGGTTATGTGCATGCCATGCACAGCTGAGGTTTAGAGTTCCCTTTAGGGTTAGGTCTCTTAGGGTCAGGATTAGGGTTAGGTTTAGGATTAGGGTTAGGGTTAGGGTTAGGGTTAGGGTTAGGGTTAGGTACATGCCATGCACAGCTGAGGTTTAGAGTTCTGTTTAGAGTTAGGTCTCTTAGGGCTAGGGTTAGGGTTAGGGTTAGGGTTAGGTACATGCCAAGCACAGCTGAGTTTTTGAATTCCGTTTAGAGTTAGGTCTATTAGGGTTAAGGTTAGGGTTAGGGTTAGGGTTAGGGTTAGGGATAGGGTTAGGGTTAGGGTTAGGTACATGCCAAGCACAGCTGAGGTTTTGAGTTCCGCGTATGGTTAGGTCTTTTAGGGTTAGGGTTAGGTTTAGGGTCAGGGTTACGGTTAGGGTTAGGGTTAGGGTTAGGGTTACCTACATGCCATGCACAGCTGAGGTTTAGAGTTGCGTTTAGGCTTAGGCCTCTTAGGGTCAGGGTTAGGGTTAGGGTTAGGGTTAGGGTTAGGGTTAGGTACATGCCAAGCACAGCTGAGGTTTTGAGTTCCCTTTAGGATTAGGTCTCTTAGGGTTAGGGTTAGGGTTAGGGTTAGGGTTAGGGTTAGGGTTAGGGTTAGGGTTAGGGTTAGGGTTAGGGTTAGGTACATGCCATGCACAGCAGAGGTTTAGAGTTCCGTTTAGGGTTAGGTCTCTTAGGGTTA
>NW_026599623.1:385000-395000 GCF_023634155.1 Falco peregrinus | reverse complement strand
TAGGGTTAGTGTTAGGGTTAGGGTTAGGGTTAGGGTTAGGGTTAGGGTTAGGGTTAGGGTTAGGTACATGCCATGCACAGCTGAGGTTTAGAGTTCCGTTTAGGGTTAGGTCTTTTAGGGTTAGGGTTATGGTTAGGGTTAGGGTTAGGGTTAGGGTTAGGTACATGCCATGCACAGCTGAGGTTTTCAGTTCCGTTTAGGGTTAGGTCTTTTAGGGTTAGGGTTAGGGTTAGGGTTAGGGTTAGGTACATGCCATGCACAGCTGAGGTTTTGAGTTCCGTTTAGGGTTAGGTCTCTTAGGGTTAGGGTTAGGGTTAGGGTTAGACTTAGGGTTAGAGTTAGGGTTAGGGTTAGGGTTAGGTACATGCCAAGCACAGCTGAGGTTTTGAGTTCCGTCTAGGGTTAGGCCTCTTAGGGTCAGGATTAGGGTTAGGTTTAGGATTAGGGTTAGGGTTAGGGTTAGTGTTAGGGTTACGGTTAGGTACATGCCATGCACAGCTGAGGTTTAGAGTTCCGTTTAGGGTTAGGTCACTTAGGTTTAGGGTTAAGGTTAGGGTTAGGGTTAGGGTTAGGGTTAGGGTTAGGGTTAGGGTTAGGGTTAGGTACATGCCAAGCACAGATGAGGTATTGAGTTCCGTTTAGGGTTAGGTCTCTTAGGTTTAGGGTTAGGGTTAGGGTTAGGGTTAGGTACATGCCATGCACAGCTGAGGTTTAGAGTTCCGTTTATGGTTAGGTCTCTTAGGGTTAGGGTTAGGGTTAGGGTTAGGGTTAGGTACATGCCATGCACAGCTGAGGTTTAGAGTTCCGTTTAGGGTTAGGTCTTTTAGGGTTAGGGTTAAGGTTAGGGTTAGGGTTAGGGTTAGGTACATGCCATGCACAGCTGAGGTTTTGAATTCCGTTTAGGGTTAGGTCTCTTAGGGTTAGGGTTAGGGTTAGGGTTAGGGTTAGGGTTAGGGTTAGGGTTAGGGTTAGGGTCAGGATTAGGGTTAGGTTTAGGATTAGGGTTAGGGTTAGGGTACATGCCATGGACAGCTGAGGTTTTGAATTCCGTTTAGGGTTAGGTCTCTTAGGGTTAGGGTTCCGTTTAGGGTTAGGGTTAGGGTTAGGGTTAGGGTTAGGGTTAGGGTTAGGGTTAGGGTTAGGGTTAGGGTTAGGGTTAGGGTTAGGGTTAGGATTAGGTACATGCCAAGCACAGATGAGGTTTTGAGTTCCGTTTAGGGTTAGGTCTCTTAGGGTTAGGGTTAGGGTTAGGGTTAGGGTTAGGGTTAGGTACATGCCATGCACAGCTGAGGTTTAGAGTTCCGTGTAGGGTTAGGTCTTTTAGGGTTAGGGTTAGGGTTAGGGTTAGGGTTAGGGTTAGGGTTAGGGTTAGGGTTAGGGTTAGGTACATGCCATGCACAGCTGAGGTTTAGAGTTCCGTTTAGGGTTAGGTCTCTTAGGGTTAGGGTTAAGGTTAGGGTTAGGGTTAGGGTTAGGGTTAGGGTTAGGGTTAGGGTTAGGATTAGGTACATGCCAAGCAGAGATGAGGTTTTGAGTTCCGTTTAGGGTTAGGTCTTTTAGGTTTAGGGTTAGGGTTAGGGTTAGGGTTAGGGTTAGGTACATGCCATGCACAGCTGAGGTTTAGAGTTCCGTTTAGGGTTAGGTCTTTTAGGGTTAGGGTTAGGGTTAGGGTTAGGGTTAGGGTTAGGTACATGCCATGCACAGCTGAGGTTTTGAGTTCCGTTTAGGGTTAGGTCTCTTAGGGTTAGGGTTAGGGTTAGGGTTAGGGTTAGGGTTAGGGTTAGGGTTAGGGTTAGGTACATGCCATGCACAGCTGAGGTTTAGAGTTCCGTTTAGGGTTAGGTCTTTTAGGGTTAGGGTTAGGGTTAGGGTTAGGTACATGCCAAGCAGAGCTGAGCTTTTGAGTTCCGTTTAGGGTTAGGTCTCTTAGGGTTAGGGTTAGGGTTAGGGTTAGGGTTAGGTACATGCCATGCACAACTGAGGTTTTGAGTTCCGTTTAGGGTTAGGTCTCTTAGGGTTAGGGTTAGGGTTAGGGTTAGGGTTAAGGTTAGGTACATGCCATGCACAGCTGAGGTTTAGAGTTCCGTTTAGGGTTAGGTCTCTTAAGGTTAGGGTTAGGGTTAGGGTTAGGGTTAGGGTTAGGGTACATGCCATGGACAGCTGAGGTTTTGAATTCCGTTTAGGGTTAGGTCTCTTAGGGTTAGGGTTAGGGTTAGGGTTAGGGTTAGGGTTAGGGTTAGGGTTAGGGTTAGGGTTAGGGTCAGGATTAGGGTTAGGTTTAGGATTAGGGTTAGGGTTAGGGTACATGCCATGGACAGCTGAGGTTTTGAATTCCGTTTAGGGTTAGGTCTCTTAGGGTTAGGGTTCCGTTTAGGGTTAGGGTTAGGGTTAGGGTTAGGGTTAGGGTTAGGGTTAGGGTTAGGGTTAGGGTTAGGGTTAGGGTTAGGGTTAGGATTAGGTACATGCCAAGCACAGATGAGGTTTTGAGTTCCGTTTAGGGTTAGGTCTCTTAGGGTTAGGGTTAGGGTTAGGGTTAGGGTTAGGGTTAGGTACATGCCATGCACAGCTGAGGTTTAGAGTTCCGTGTAGGGTTAGGTCTTTTAGGGTTAGGGTTAGGGTTAGGGTTAGGGTTAGGGTTAGGGTTAGGGTTAGGGTTAGGGTTAGGGTTAGGGTTAGGTACATGCCATGCACAGCTGAGGTTTAGAGTTCCGTTTAGGGTTAGGTCTCTTAGGGTTAGGGTTAAGGTTAGGGTTAGGGTTAGGGTTAGGGTTAGGGTTAGGGTTAGGGTTAGGATTAGGTACATGCCAAGCAGAGATGAGGTTTTGAGTTCCGTTTAGGGTTAGGTCTTTTAGGTTTAGGGTTAGGGTTAGGGTTAGGGTTAGGTACATGCCATGCACAGCTGAGGTTTAGAGTTCCGTTTAGGGTTAGGTCTTTTAGGGTTAGGGTTAGGGTTAGGGTTAGGGTTAGGGTTAGGTACATGCCATGCACAGCTGAGGTTTTGAGTTCCGTTTAGGGTTAGGTCTCTTAGGGTTAGGGTTAGGGTTAGGGTTAGGGTTAGGGTTAGGGTTAGGGTTAGGTACATGCCATGCACAGCTGAGGTTTAGAGTTCCGTTTAGGGTTAGGTCTTTCAGGGTTAGGGTTAGGGTTAGGGTTAGGTACATGCCAAGCAGAGCTGAGCTTTTGAGTTCCGTTTAGGGTTAGGTCTCTTAGGGTTAGGGTTAGGGTTAGGGTTAGGGTTAGGTACATGCCATGCACAACTGAGGTTTTGAGTTCCGTTTAGGGTTAGGTCTTTTAGGGTTAGGGTTAAGGTTAGGGTTAGGGTTAAGGTTAGGTACATGCCATGCACAGCTGAGGTTTTAAATTCCGTTTAGGGTTAGGTCTCTTAGGGTTAGGGTTAGGGTTAGGGTTAGGGTTAGGGTTAGGGTTAGGGATAGGGTTAGGGTTAGGGTTAGGGTTAGGGTTAGGGTTAGAGTTAGGGTTAGGGTTATTTACATGCCATGCACAGCTGAGGTTTAGAGTTCCGTTTAGGGTTAGGTCTCTTAGGGTTAGGGTTAAGGTTAGGGTTAGGGTTAGGGTTAGGGTTAGGGTTAGGGTTAGAGTTAGGTACATGCAAAGCACAGCTGAGGTTTTCAGTTCCGTTTAGGGTTAGGTCTCTTAGGGTTAGGGTTAGGGTTAGGGTTAGGGTTAGGGTTAGGGTTAGGGTTAGGGTTAGGTACATGCCATGCACAGCTGAGGTTTTCAGTTCCGTTTAGGGTTAGGTCTTTTAGGGTTAGGGTTAGGGTTAGGGTTAGACTTAGGGTTAGGGTTAGGGTTAGGTACATGCCATGCACAGCTGAGGTTTAGAGTTCCGTTTAGGGTTAGGTCTTTTAGGGTTAGGGTTAGGGTTAGGGTTAGGGTTAGAGTTAGGGTTAGGGTTAGGGTTAGGGTTAGGGTTTGGTACATGCCATGCACAGCTGAGGTTTTGAGTTCCGTGTAGGGTTAGGTCTTTTACGGTTAGGGTTAGGGTTAGGGTTAGGGTTAGGGTTAGGGTTAGGGTTAGGGTTAGGGTTAGGGTTAGGGTTAGGGTTAGGTACATGCCATGCACAGCTGAGGTTTAGAGTTCCGTTTAGGGTTAGCTCTCTTAGGGTAAGTTTTAGGGATAGGGTTAGGGTTAGGTTTAGGTTTAGGGTTAGGGTTAGGGTTAGGGTTAGGGTTAGGGTTAGGGTTAGGGTTAGGGTTAGGGTTAGGGTTAGGGTTAGAGTTAGTGTTAGGGTTAGGTACATGCCATGCACAGCTGAGGTATAGAGTTCCGTTTAGGGTTAGGTCTTTTAGGGTTAGGTTTAGGGTTAGGGTTAGGGTTAGGGTTAGGGTTAGGGTTAGGGTTAGGGTTAGGTACATGCCATGCACAGCTGAGATTTAGAGTTCCGTTTAGGGTTAGCTCTCTTAGGGTCAGTTTTAGGGTTAGGCTTAGGGTTAGGATTAGGGTTAGGGTTAGGGTTAGGGTTAGGGTTAGGTACATGCCATGCACAGCTGAGGTTTAGAGTTCCGATTATGGTTAGGACTCTTAGGGTTAGAGTTAGGGTTAGGGTTAGGGTTAGGGTTAGGGTTAGGGTTAGGTACATGCCAAGCAGAGCTGAGCTTTTGAGTTCCGTTTAGGGTTAGGTCTCTTAGAATTAGGGTTAGGGTTCGGGTTAGGGTTAGCGTTAGGGTTAGGGTTAGGGTTAGGTACATGCCATGCACAGCTGAGGTTTAGAGTTCCGTTTAGGGTTAGCTCTCTTAGGGTCAGTTTTAGGGTTAGGGTTAGGGTTAGGGTAAGGGTTAGGGTTACGGTTAGTGTTATGTACATGCCATGCACAGCTGAGGTTTAGAGTTCCCTTTAGGGTTAGGTCACTTAGGGTTAGGATTTAGGTTAGGGTTAGGCTTAGGGTTAGGGTTAGGGTTATGTACATGCCATGCACAGCTGAGGTTTAGAGTTCCGTCTAGGGTTAGGCCTCTTAGGGTCAGGATTAGGGTTAGGTTTAGGTTTAGGGTTAGGGTTAGGGTTAGTGTTAGGGTTAGGGTTAGGTACATGCCATGCACAGCTGAGGTTTAGAGTTCCGTTTAGGGTTAGGTCACTTAGGGTTAGGGTTAGGGTTAGGGTTAGGGTTAGGGTTAGGGTTAGGTACATGCCAAGCACAGATGAGGTATTGAGTTCCGTTTAGGGTTAGGTCTCTTAGGTTTAGGGTTAGGGTTAGGGTTAGGGTTAGGTACATGCCATGCACAGCTGAGGTTTAGAGTTCCGTTTAGGGTTAGGTCTCTTAGGGTTGGGGTTAGGGTTAGGGTTAGGGTTAGGTACATGCCATGCACAGCTGAGGTTTTGAGTTCCGTTTAGGGTTAGGTCTTTTAGGGTTAGGGTTAAAGTTAGGGTTAGGGTTAGGGTTAGGTACATGCCATGGACAGCTGAGGTTTTGAATTCCGTTTAGGGTTAGGTCTCTTAGGGTTAGGGTTAGGGTTAGGGTTAGGGTTAGGGTTAGGGTTAGGGTTAGGGTTAGGGTTAGGGTCAGGATTAGGGTTAGGTTTAGGATTAGGGTTAGGGTTAGGGTTAGGGTTAGGGTTAGCTACATGCCATGCACAGCTGAGGTTTAGAGTTCCGTTTAGGGTTAGGTCTCTTAGGGTTAGGGTTCCGTTTAGGGTTAGGGTTAGGGTTAGGGTTAGGGTTAAAGTTAGGGTTAGGGTTAGGGTTAGGGTTAGGGTTAGGGTTAGGATTAGGTACATGCCAAGCACAGATGAGGTTTTGAGTTCCGTTTAGGGTTAGGTCTCTTAGGGTTAGGGTTAGGGTTAGGGTTAGGGTTAGGTACATGCCATGCACAGCTGAGGTTTAGAGTTCCGTGTAGGGTTAGGTCTTTTAGGGTTAGGGTTAGGGTTAGGGTTAGGGTTAGGGTTAGGGTTAGGGTTAGGGTTAGGGTTAGGGTTAGGTACATGCCAAGCAGAGATGAGGTTTTGAGTTCCGTTTAGGGTTAGGTCTTTTAGGTTTAGGGTTAGGGTTAGGGTTAGGGTTAGGTACATGCCATGCACAGCTGAGGTTTAGAGTTCCGTTTAGGGTTAGGTCTTTTAGGGTTAGGGTTAGGGTTAGGGTTAGGGTTAGGGTTAGGTACATGCCATGCACAGCTGAGGTTTTGAGTTCCGTTTAGGGTTAGGTCTCTTAGGGTTAGGGTTAGGGTTAGGGTTAGGGTTAGGGTTAGGGTTAGCGTTAGGGTTAGGGTTAGGGTTAGGGTTAGGTACATGCCAAGCACAGCTGAGGTTTTGAGTTCCGTTTAGGGTTAGGTCTCTTAGGGTTAGGATTAGGGTTAGGGTTAGGGTTAGGGTTAGGGTTAGGGTTAGGGTTATGTACCTGCCATGCACAGCTGAGGTTGAGTTCCGTTTAGGGTTAGGCCTCTTAGTGTCAGGATTAGGGTTAGGTTTAGGGTTAGGTCTTTTAGGGTTAGGGTTAGGGTTAGGGTTAGGGTTAGGGTTAGGGTTAGGGTTAGGGTTAGGTACATGCCAAGCACAGCTGAGGTTTTGAGTTCCGTTTAGGGTTAGGTCTCTTAGGGTTAGGGTTAGGGTTCGGGTTAGGGTGAGGGTTAGGGTTAGGGTTAGGGTTAGGGTTAGGGTTAGGTACATGCCATGCACAGCTGAGGTTTAGAGTTCCGTTTAGGGTTAGGTCTTTTAGGGTTAGGGTTATGGTTAGGGTTAGGGTTAGGGTTAGGGTTAGGTACATGCCATGCACAGCTGAGGTTTTCAGTTCCGTTTAGGGTTAGGTCTTTTAGGGTTAGGGTTAGGGTTAGGGTTAGGGTTAGGTACATGCCATGCACAGCTGAGGTTTTGAGTTCCGTTTAGGGTTAGGTCTCTTAGGGTTAGGGTTAGGGTTAGGGTTAGACTTAGGGTTAGAGTTAGGGTTAGGGTTAGGGTTAGGTACATGCCAAGCACAGCTGAGGTTTTGAGTTCCGTCTAGGGTTAGGCCTCTTAGGGTCAGGATTAGGGTTAGGTTTAGGATTAGGGTTAGGGTTAGGGTTAGTGTTAGGGTTACGGTTAGGTACATGCCATGCACAGCTGAGGTTTAGAGTTCCGTTTAGGGTTAGGTCACTTAGGTTTAGGGTTAAGGTTAGGGTTAGGGTTAGGGTTAGGGTTAGGGTTAGGGTTAGGGTTAGGGTTAGGTTCATGCCAAGCACAGATGAGGTTTTGAGTTCCGTGTAGGGTTAGGTCTCTTAGGGTTAGGGTTAGGGTTAGGGTTAGGGTTAGGTACATGCCATGCACAGCTGAGGTTTAGAGTTCCGTTTAGGGTTAGGTCTTTTAGGGTTAGGGTTAGGGTTAGGGTTAGGGTTAGGGTTAGGTACATGCCATGCACAGCTGAGGTTTTGAATTCCGTTTAGGGTTAGGTCTCTTAGGGTTAGGGTTAGGGTTAGGGTTAGGGTTAGGGTTAGGGTTAGGGTTAGGGTTAGGGTTAGGGTTAGGGTTACGGTTAGGGTTAGGGTTAGAGTTAGGGTTAGGGTTATGTACATGCCATGCACAGCTGAGGTTTAGAGTTCCGTCTAGGGTTAGGCCTCTTAGGGTCAGGATTAGGGTTAGGGTTAAGTTTAGGATTAGGGTTAGGGTTAGGGTTAGGGTTAGGGTTAGGGTTAGGGTTAGGGTTAGGGTTAGGGTTAGGGTTAGGGTTAGGTACATGCCATGCACAGCTGAGGTTTAGAGTTCCGACTAGGGTTAGGCCTCTTAGGGTCAGGATTAGGGTTAGGGTTAGGTTTAGGATTAGGGTTAGGGTTAGGGTTAGGGTTAGGTACATGCCATGCACAGCTGAGGTTTAGAGTTCCGTTTAGGGTTAGGTCTCTTAGGGTTAGGGTTAGGGTTAGGGTTAGTTTTAGGGTTAGGGTTAGGGTTAGGGTAAGGGTTAGGGTTAGGGTTAGGGTTAGGGTTAGGGTTAGGGTTAGGGTTAGGGTTAGGGCTAGGGTTAGGGTTACGTACCTGCCATGCACAGCTGAGGTTGAGTTCCGTTTAGGGTTAGGCCTCTTAGTTTCAGGATTAGGGTTAGGTTTAGGGTTAGTGTTAGGGTTAGGCTTAGGGTTAGGGTTAGGGTTAGGTACATGCCATGCACAGCTGAGGTTTAGAGTTCCGTCTAGGGTTAGGCCTCTTAGGGTCAGGATTAGGGTTAGGTTTAGGATTAGGGTTAGGGTTAGGGTTAGGGTTAGGGTCAGGTGCATGCCAAGCACAGCTGAGGTTTTGAGTTCCGTTTAGGGTTAGGTCTCTTAGGGTTAGGTTTAGGATTAGGGTTAGGGTTAGGGGTAGGGTTAGGGTTAGGGTTATGTACATGCCATGCACAGCTGAGGTTTTGAGTTCCGTCTAGGGTTAGGCTTCTTAGGGTCAGGATTAGGGTTAGGTTTAGGATTAGGGTTAGGGTTAGGGTTAGGGTTAGGTTTAGGGTTAGTGTTAGGGTTAGGGTTAGGGTTAGGGTTATGTACATGCCATGCACAGCTGAGGTTGAGTTCCGTTTAGGGTTAGGCCTCTTAGTTTCAGTTTTAGGGTTAGGGTTAGGGTTAGTGTTAGGGTTAGGGTTAGGGTTAGGGTTAGGGTTAGGGTTAGGGTTAGGGTTAGGTACATGCCATGCACAGCTGAGGTTTTGAGTTTCGTTCTAGGGTTAGGTCTCTTAGGGTTAGGGTTAGGGTTAGGGTTATGTACATGCCATGCACAGCTGAGGTTTAGAGTTCCGACTAGGGTTAGGCCTCTTTAGGTCAGGATTAGGGTTAGGGTTAGGTTTAGGATTAGGGTGAGGGTTAGGGTTAGGGTTAGGTACATGCCATGCACAGCTGAGGTTTAGAGTTCCGTTAAGGGTTAGCTCTCTTAGGGTCAGTTTTAGGGTTAGGGTTAGGGTTAGGGTTAGGGTTAGGGTTAGGGTTAGGGTTAGGTACATGCCATGCAGAGCTGAGGTTTAGAGTTCTGTTTAGGGTTAGGTCTCCTAGGGTTAGGGTTAGGGTTAAGGTTAGGGTTAGGGTTAGGGTTAGGGTTAGGGTTAGGGTTAGGGTTAGGGTTAGGGTTAGGGTTAGGGTTAGGTACATGCCAAGCACAGATGAGGTTTTGAGTTCCGTTTAGGGTTAGGTCTCTTAGGGTTAGGGTTAGGGTTAGGGTTAGGGTTAGGTACATGCCATGCACAACTGAGGTTTTGAGTTCCGTTTAGGGTTAGGTCTTTTAGAGTTAGGGTTAAGGTTAGGGTTAGGGTTAAGGTTAGGTACATGCCATGCACAGCTGAGGTTTTGAATTCCGTTTAGGGTTAGGTCTCTTAGGGTTAGGGTTAGGGTTAGGGTTAGGGTTAGGGTTAGGGTTAGGGATAGGGTTAGGATTAGGGTTAGGGTTAGGGTTAGGGTTAGGGTTAGGGTTAGGGTTAGGGTTAGGGTTAGGGTTAGGGTTAGGGTTAGGGTTAGGGTTAGGTACATGCCATGCACAGCTGAGGTTTAGAGTTCCGTTTATGGTTAGGTCTCTTAGGGTTAGGGTTAGGGTTAGGGTTAGGGTTAGGGTTAGGGTTAGGTACATGCCAAGCAGAGCTGAGCTTTTGAGTTCCGTTTAGGGTTAGGTCTCTTAGAATTAGGGTTAGGATTAGGGTTAGGGTTAGCGTTAGGGTTAGGGTTAGGGTTAGGTACATGCCATGCACAGCTGAGGTTTAGAGTTCCGTTTAGGGTTAGGTCTTTTAGGGTTAGGGTTAGGGTTAGGGTTAGGTACATGCCAAGCAGAGCTGAGCTTTTGAGTTCCGTGTAGGGTTAGGTCTCTTAGGGTTAGGGTTAGGGTTAGGGTTAGGGTTAGGTACATGCCATGCACAGCTGAGGTTTAGAGTTCCGTTTAGGGTTAGGTCTTTTAGGGTTAGGGTTAAGGTTAGGGTTAGGGTTAGGGTTAGGTACATGCCATGCACAGCTGAGGTTTTGAATTCCGTTTAGGGTTAGGTCTCTTAGGGTTAGGGTTAGGGTTAGTGTTAGGGTTAGGGTTAGGGTTAGGGTTAGGGTTAGGGTTAGGATTAGGGTTAGGG
>NW_026599623.1:362500-365000 GCF_023634155.1 Falco peregrinus | reverse complement strand
CTGAGGTTTTGAATTCCGTTTAGGGTTAGGTCTCTTAGGGTTGGGGTTAGGGTTAGGGTTAGGGTTAGGGTTAGGGTCAGGATTAGGGTTAGGTTTAGGATTAGGGTTAGGGTTAGGGTTAGGGTTAGGGTTAGGGTTATGTACATGCCATGCACAGCTGAGGTTTAGAGTTCCGTTTAGGGTTAGATCACTTAGGGTTAGGGTTTAGGTTAGGGTTAGGCTTAGGGTTAGGGTTAGGGTTATGTACATGCCATGCACAGCTGAGGTTTAGAGTTCCGTCTAGGGTTAGGCCTCTTAGGGTCAGGATTAGGGTTAGGTTTAGTATTAGGTTTAGGGTTAAGGTTAGGGTTAGGGTTAGGATTAGGTACATGCCAAGCACAGATGAGGTTTTGAGTTCCGTTTAGGGTTAGGTCTCTTAGGTTTAGGGTTAGGGTTAGGGTTAGGGTTAGGTACATGCCATGCACAGCTGAGGTTTAGAGTTCCGTTTAGGGTTAGCTCTCTTAGGGTTAGGGTTAGGTTTAGGGTTAGGGTTAGGGTTAGGGTTAGGGTTAGGGTTAGGGTTAGGGTTAGGGTTAGGGTTAGGGTTATGTACCTGCCATGCACAGCTGAGGTTTTGAGTTCCGTTTAGGGTTAGGTCTCTTAGGGTTAGGGTTAGGGTTAGGGTTAGGGTTAGGGTTAGGGTTAGGTACATGCCATGCACAGCTGAGGTTTAGAGTTCCGTTTAGGGTTAGGTTTTTTACGGTTAGGGTTATGGTTAGGGTTAGGGTTAGGGTTAGGGTTAGGTGCATGCCAAGCACAGCTGAGGTTTTGAGTTCCGTTTAGGGTTAGGCCTCTTACGGTTAGGGTTAGGGTTAGGGTTAGGGTTAGGGTTAGGGTTATGTACATGCCATGCACAGCTGAGGTTTAGAGTTCCGTTTAGGGTTAGGCCTCTTAGGGTCAGGATTAGGGTTAGGTTTAGGATTAGGGTTAGGGTTAGGGTTAGGGTTAGGGTTAGGGTTAGGGTTATGTACATGCCATGCACAACTGAGGTTTAGAGTTCCGTCTAGGGTTAGGTCACCTAGGGTTAGGGTTTATGTTAGGGTTAGGGTTAGGGTTAGGGTTAGGGTTATGTACATGCCATGCACAGCTGAGGTTTAGAGTTCCGTCTAGGGTTAGGCCTCTTAGGGTCAGGATTAGGGTTAGGTTTAGGATTAGGGTTAGGGTTAGGGTTAGGGTTAGGTACATGCCATGCACAGCTGAGGTTTAGAGTTCCGTTTAGGGTTAGGTCTCTTAGGGTTAGGGTTAGGGTTAGGGTTAGGCTTAGGGTTAGGGTTAGGGTTAGGGTTATGTACATGCCATGCACAGCTGAGGTTTAGAGTTCCGTTTAGGGTTAGGCCTCTTAGGGTCAGGATTAGGGTTAGGTTTAGGATTAGGGTTAGGGTTAGGGTTAGCGTTAGGGTTATGTACATGCCATGCACAGCTGAGGTTTAGAGTTCCGTTTAGGGTTAGGTCACTTAGGGTAAGGGTTTAGGTTAGGGTTAGGCTTAGGGTTAGGGTTAGGGTTATGTACATGCCATGCACAGCTGAGGTTTAGAGTTCCGTCTAGGGTTAGGCCTCTTAGGGTCAGGATTAGGGTTAGGTTTAGGATTAGGGTTAGGGTTAGGGTTAGGGTTAGGGTTAGGATTAGGTACATGCCAAGCACAGATGAGGTTTTGAGTTCCGTTTAGGGTTAGGTCTCTTAGGTTTAGGGTTAGGGTTAGGGTTAGGGTTAGGTACATGCCATGCACAGCTGAGGTTTAGAGTTCCGTTTAGGGTTAGCTCTCTTAGGGTTAGGGTTAGGGTTAGGGTTAGGGTTAGGGTTAGGGTTAGGGTTAGGGTTAGGGTTAGGGTTAGGGTTAGGGTTAGGGCTAGGGTTAGGGTTACGTACCTGCCATGCACAGCTGAGGTTGAGTTCCGTTTAGGGTTAGGCCTCTTAGTTTCAGGATTAGGGTTAGGTTTAGGGTTAGGGTTAGGGTTAGGGTTAGGGTTAGGGTTAGGGTTAGGTACATGCCAAGCACAGCTGAGGTTTTGAGTTCCGTTTAGGGTTAGGTCTCTTAGGGTTAGGGTTAGGGTTAGGGTTAGGGTTAGGGTTAGGGTTAGGGTTAGGGTTAGGGTTAGGGTTAGGGTTAGGGTTAGGGTTAGGGTTAGGGTTAGGGTTAGGGTTAGGTCTCTTAGGGTTAGTGTTAGGTTTAGGGTTAGGGTTAGTTTTAGGGTTAGGGTTAGGGTTAGGGTTAGGGTTAGGGTTAGGGTTAGGGTTAGGGTTAGGTACATGCCATGCACAGCTGAGGTTTTGAGTTCCGTTTAGGGTTAGGTCTCATAGGGTTAGGGTTAGGGTTAGGGTTAGGGTTAGGGTTAGGGTTAGGGTTAGGGTTAGGGTTAGGGTTAGGGTTAGGGTTAGGGTTAGGGTTAGGGTTAGGGTTAGGTACATGCCATGCACAGCTGAGGTTTAGAGTTCCGTTTAGGGTTAGGCCTCTAAGGGTTA
>NW_026599623.1:122500-125000 GCF_023634155.1 Falco peregrinus | reverse complement strand
GGTTAGGTCTCTTAGGGTTAGTGTTAGGGTTAGGGTTAGGGTTAGGGTTAGGGTTAGGGTTAGGGTTAGGGTTAGGGTTAGGGTTAGGGTTAGGGTTAGGGCTAGGTACATGCCATGCACAGCTGAGGTTTAGAGTTCCGTTTAGGGTTAGCTCTCTTAGGGTTAGGTTTATGGTTAGGGTTAGGGTTAGGGTTAGGGTTAGGGTTAGGGTTAGGATTAGGTACATGCCAAGCACAGATGAGGTTTTGAGTTCCGTTTAGGGTTAGGTCTCTTAGGGTTAGGGTTAGGGTTAGGGTTAGGGTTAGGTACATGCCATGCACAGCTGAGGTTTAGAGTTGCGTTTAGGGTTAGGTCTTTTAGGGTTAGGGTTAGGGTTAGGGTTAGGGTTACGGTTAGGGTTAGGGTTAGGGTTAGGGTTAGGGTTAGGGTTAGGGTTAGGGTTAGGGTTAGGGTTAGGGTTAGGGTTAGGTTCATGCCAAGCAGAGCTGAGGTTTTGAGTTCCGTTTAGGGTTAGGTCTCTTAGGGTTAGTGTTAGGGTTAGGGTTAGGGTTAGGGTTAGGGTTAGGGTTAGGGTTAGGGTTAGGCTTAGGGTTAGGGTTAGGGTTAGGGTTAGGGTTAGGGTTAGGGTTAGGGCTAGGGTTAGGTTTACGTACCTGCCATGCACAGCTGAGGTTGAGTTCCGTTTAGGGTTAGGCCTCTTAGTTTCAGGATTAGGGTTAGGGTTAGGGTTAGGGTTAGGGTTAGGGTTAGGGTTAGGGTTAGGTACATGCTAAGCAGAGCTGAGGTTTTGAGTTCCGTTTAGGGTTAGGTCTCTTAGGGTTAGGGTTAGGGTTAGGGTTAGGGTTAGGGTTAGGGTTAGGGTTAGGGTTAGGGTTAGGGTTAGGTACATGCCAAGCACAGCTGAGGTTTAGAGTTGCGTTTAGGGTTAGGTCTCTTAGGATTAGGGTTAGGGTTAGGGTTAGGGTTAGGGTTAGGGTTAGGGTTAGGGTTAGGGTTAGGGTTAGGCTTAGGGTTAGGCTTAGGGTTAGGGTTAGGGTTAGGGTTAGGGTTAGGGTTAGGGCTAGGGTTAGGGTTACGTACCTGCCATGCACAGCTGAGGTTGAGTTCCGTTTAGGGTTAGGCCTCTTAGTTTCAGGATTAGGGTTAGGTTTAGGGTTAGGGTTAGGGTTAGGGTTAGGGTTAGGGTTAGGGTTAGGTACATGCCAAGCACAGATGAGGTTTTGAGTTCCGTTTAGGGTTAGGTCTCTTAGGGTTAGGGTTAGGGTTAGGGTTAGGGTTAGGGTTAGGGTTAGGGTTAAGGTTAAGGTTAGGTACATGCCATGCACAGCTGAGGTTTAGAGTTCCGTTTAGGGTTAGGTCTTTTAGGGTTAGGGTTAGGGTTAGGGTTATGTACATGCCATGCACAGCTGAGGTTTAGAGTTCCGACTAGGGTTAGGCCTCTTAGGGTTAGGGTTAGGGTTAGGGTTAGGATTAGGGTTAGGGTTAGGGTTAGGGTTAGGGTTAGGGTTAGGGTTAGGGTTAGGTACATGCCATGCACAGCTGAGGTTTTGAGTTCCGTGTAGGGTTAGGTCTTTTAGGGTTAGGGTTAAGGTTAGGGTTAGGGTTAGGGTTAGGTACATGCCATGCACAGCTGAGGTTTTGAATTCCGTTTAGGGTTAGGTCTCTTAGGGTTAGGGTTAGGGTTAGGGTTAGGGTTAGGGTTAGGGTTAGGGTTAGGGTTAGGGTTATGTACATGCCATGCACAGCTGAGGTTTAGAGTTCCGTTTAGGGTTAGGCCTCTTAGGGTCAGGATTAGGGTTAGGTTTAGGATTAGGGTTAGGGTTAGGGTTAGGGTTAGGGTTATGTACATGCCATGCACAGCTGAAGTTTAGAGTTCTGTTTAGGGTTAGGTCACTTAGGGTTAGGGTTTAGGTTAGGGTTAGGCTTAGGGTTAGGGTTAGGGTTATGTACATGCCATGCACAGCTGAGGTTTAGAGTTCCGTCTAGGGTTAGGCCTCTTAGGGTCAGGATTAGGGTTAGGTTTAGGATTAGGGTTAGGGTTAGGGTTAGGGTTAGGGTTAGGGTTAGGTACATGCCATGCACAGCTGAGGTTTAGAGTTCCGTTTAGGGTTAGCTCTCTTAGGGTTAGGTTTAAGGTCAGGGTTAGGGTTAGGGTTAGGGTTAGGGTTAGGGTTAGGGTTAGGATTAGGTACATGCCAAGCACAGATGAGAATTGAGTTCCGTTTAGGGTTAGGTCTTTTAGGGTTAGGGTTAGGGTTAGGGTTAGGGTTAGGGTTATGTACATGCCATGCACAGCTGAGGTTTAGAGTTCCGTTTAGGGTTAGGTCACTTAGGGTTAGGGTTTAGGTTAGGGTTAGGCTTAGGGTTAGGGTTAGGGTTATGTACATGCCATGCACAGCTGAGGTTTAGAGTTCCGTCTAGGGTTAGGCCTCTTAGGGTCAGGATTAGGGTTAGGTTTAGGGTTAGGTTTAGGGTTAGAGTTAGGGTTAGGGTTAGGGTT
>NW_026599623.1:90000-97500 GCF_023634155.1 Falco peregrinus | reverse complement strand
GGGTTAGGGTTAGGGTTAGGGTTATGTACATGCCATGCACAGCTGAGGTTTAGAGTTCCGTTTAGGGTTAGATCACTTAGGGTTAGGGTTTAGGTTAGGGTTAGGCTTAGGGTTAGGGTTAGGGTTATGTACATGCCATGCACCAGCTGAGGTTTAGAGTTCCGTCTAGGGTTAGGCCTCTTAGGGTCAGGATTAGGGTTAGGTTTAGGATTAGGTTTAGGGTTAAGGTTAGGGTTAGGGTTAGGATTAGGTACATGCCAAGCACAGATGAGGTTTTGAGTTCCGTTTAGGGTTAGGTCTCTTAGGGTTAGGGTTAGGGTTAGGGTTAGGGTTAGGTACATGCCATGCACAGCTGAGGTTTAGAGTTCCGTTTAGGGTTAGCTCTCTTAGGGTTAGGGTTAGGTTTAGGGTTAGGGTTAGGGTTAGGGTTAGGGTTAGGGTTAGGGTTAGGGTTAGGGTTAGGGTTATGTACCTGCCATGCACAGCTGAGGTTTTGAGTTCCGTTTAGGGTTAGGTCTCTTAGGGTTAGGGTTAGGGTTAGGGTTAGGGTTAGGGTTAGGTACATGCCATGCACAGCTGAGGTTTAGAGTTCCGTTTAGGGTTAGGTTTTTTAGGGTTAGGGGTTATGGTTAGGGTTAGGTTTAGGGTTAGGGTTAGGTGCATGCCAAGCACAGCTGAGGTTTTGAGTTCCGTTTAGGGTTAGGCCTCTTACGGTTAGGGTTAGGGTTAGGGTTAGGGTTAGGGTTAGGGTTATGTACATGCCATGCACAGCTGAGGTTTAGAGTTCCGTTTAGGGTTAGGCCTCTTAGGGTCAGGATTAGGGTTAGGGTTAGGGTTAGGGTTAGGGTTAGGGTTAGGGTTAGGGTTATGTACATGCCATGCACAGCTGAGGTTTTGAGTTCCGTCCCTAGGGTTAGGGTCACCTAGGGTTAGGGTTTATGTTAGGGTTAGGGTTAGGGTTAGGGTTAGGGTTATGTACATGCCATGCACAGCTGAGGTTTAGAGTTCCGTCTAGGGTTAGGCCTCTTAGGGTCAGGATTAGGGTTAGGTTTAGGATTAGGGTTAGGGTTAGGGTTAGGGTTAGGTACATGCCATGCACAGCTGAGGTTTAGAGTTCCGTTTAGGGTTAGGTCTCTTAGGGTTAGGGTTAGGGTTAGGGTTAGGGTTAGATACATGCCATGCACAGCTGAGGTTTAGAGTTCCGTTTAGGGTTAGGTCTCTTAGGGTTAGGGTTAAGGTTAGGGTTAGGGTTAGGGTAGGTACATGCCATGCACAGCTGAGGTTTTGAATTCCGTTTAGGGTTAGGTCTCTTAGGGTTAGGGTTAGGGTTAGGGGTTAGGGTTAGGGTTAGGTAGGGTTAGGGTTAGGGTTAGGGTTAGGGTTAGGGTTAGGGGTTAGGGTTAGGGTTAGGGTTAGGGTTATGTACATGCCATGCACAGCGTGAGGTTTAGAGTTCCGTTTAGGGTTAGGCCTCTTAGGGTCAGGATTAGGGTTAGGTTTAGGATTAGGGTTAGGGTTAGGGTTAGGGTTAGGGTTATGTACATGCCATGCACAGCTGAGGTTTAGAGTTCCGTTTAGGGTTAGGTCACTTAGGGTAAGGGTTTAGGTTAGGGTTAGGCTTAGGGTTAGGGTTAGGGGTTATGTACATGCCATGCACAGCTGAGGTTTAGAGTTCCGTCTAGGGTTAGGCCTCTTAGGGTCAGGATTAGGGTTAGGTTTAGGGATTAGGGTTAGGGTTAGGGTTAGGGTTAGGGTTAGGATTAGGTACATGCCAAGCACAGATGAGGTTTTGAGTTCCGTTTAGGGTTAGGTCTCTTAGGTTTAGGGTTAGGGTTAGGGTTAGGGTTAGGTACATGCCATGCACAGCTGAGGTTTAGAGTTCCGTTAGGGTTAGCTCTCTTATGGTTAGGGTTAGGGTTAGGGTTAGGGTTAGGGTTAGGGTTAGGGTTAGGGTTAGGGTTAGGGTTAGGGTTAGGGTTAGGGTTAGGGTTAGGGTTAGGGCTAGGGTTAGGGTTACGTACCTGCCATGCACAGCTGAGGTTGAGTTCCGTTTAGGGTTAGGCCTCTTAGTTTCCAGGATTAGGTTAGGTTTTAGGGTTAGGGTTAGGGTTAGGGTTAGGGTTAGGTCCTCTTAGGGTTAGTGTTAGGTTAGGGTTAGGGTTAGTTTTAGGGTTAGGGTTAGGGTTAGGGTTAGGGTTAGGGTTAGGGTTAGGTACATGCCATGCACAGCTGAGGTTTTGAGTTCCGTTTAGGGTTAGGTCTCATAGGGTTAGGGTTTAGGGTTAGGGTTAGGGTTAGGGTTAGGGTTAGGGTTAGGGTTAGGGTTAGGTACATGCCATGCACAGCTGAGGTTTTGAGTTCCGTTTAGGGTTAGGTCTCATAGGGTTAGGGTTAGGGTTAGGGTTAGGGTTAGGGTTAGGGGTAGGGGTTAGGGTTAGGTACATGCCAAGCACAGCTGAGGTTTTTGAGTTCCGTTTAGGGTTAGGCCTCTTAGGGTTAGGGTTAGGGTTAGGGTTAGGGTTAGGGTTAGGGTTATGTACATGCCATGCACAGCTGAGGTTTAGAGTTCCGTTTAGGGTTAGGCCTCTTAGGGCCAGGATTAGGGTTAGGTTTAGGATTAGGGTTAGGGTTAGGGTTAGCGGTAGGGTTAGGGTTATGTACATGCATGCACAGCTGAGGTTTAGAGTTCCGTTTAGGGTTAGGTCACTTAGGGTTAGGGTGAGGGTTAGGGGTTAGGCTTAGGGTTAGGGTTAGGGTTATGTACATGCCATGCACAGCTGAGGTTTAGAGTTCCGTCTAGGGTTAGGCCTCTTAGGGGTCAGGATTAGGGTTAGGTTTAGGATTAGGGTTAGGGTTAGGGTTAGGGTTAGGGTTAGGATTAGGTACATGCCAAGCACAGATGAGGTTTTGAGTTCCGTTTAGGGTTAGGTCTCTTAGGTTTAGGGTTAGGGTTAGGGTTAGGGTTTAGGTACATGCCATGCACAGCTGAGGTTTAGAGTTCCGTTAGGGTTAGCTCTCTTAGGGTTAGGGTTAGGGTTAGGGTTAGGGGTTAGGGTTAGGGTTAGGGTTAGGGTTAGGGTTAGGGTTAGGGTTAGGGTTAGGGCTAGGGTTAGGGTTACGTACCTGCCATGCACAGCTGAGGTTGAGTTCCGTTTAGGGTTAGGTCTTTTAGGGTTAGGGTTAAGGTTAGGGTTAGGGTTAGGGTTAGGGTTAGGTACATGCCATGCACAGCTGAGGTTTTGAATTTCCGTTTAGGGTTAGGCCTCTAGGGTTAGGGTTAGGGTTAGGGTTAGGGTTAGGGTTAGGGTCAGGATTAGGGTTAGGTTTAGGATTAGGGTTAGGGTTAGGGTTAGGGTTAGGGTTAGGGTTATGTACATGCCATGCACAGCTGAGGTTTAGAGTTCCGTTTAGGGTTAGGTCACTTAGGGTTAAGGTTTAGGTTACGGTTAGGGTTAGGGTTAGGGTTAGGGTTATGTACAATGCCATGCACAGCTGAGGTTTAGAGTCTCGTCTAGGGTTAGGGCCTCTTAGGGTCAGGATTAGGGTAGGTTTAGGATTAGGTTTAGGGTTAAGGTTAGGGTTAGGGTTAGGATTAGGTACATGCCAAGCACAGATGAGGTTTTGAGTTCCGTTTAGGGTTAGGTCTCTTAGGTTTAGGGTTAGGGTTAGGGTTAGGGTTAGGTACATGCCATGCACAGCTGAGGTTTAGAGTTCCGTTTAGGGTTAGCTCTCTTAGGGTTAGGGTTATGGTTAGGGTTAGGTTTTAGGGTTAGGGTTAGGTGCATGCCAAGCACAGCTGAGGTTTTGAGTTCCGTTTAGGGTTAGGCCTCTTACGGTTAGGGTAGGGTTAGGGTTAGGGTAGGGTTAGGGTATGTACATGCCATGCACAGCTGAGGTTTAGAGTTCCGTTTAGGGTTAGGCCTCTTAGGGTCAGGATTAGGGTTAGGTTTAGGATTAGGGTTAGGGTTAGGGTAGGGTTAGGGTTAGGCTTAGGTTTATGTACATGCCATGCACAGCTGAGGTTTAGAGTTCCGTCTAGGGTTAGGTCACTTAGGGTTAGGGTTATGTTAGGGTTAGGGTTAGGGTTAGGGTTAGGGTTATGTACATGCCCATGCACAGCTGTAGGTTTAGAGTTCCGTCTAGGGTTACGCCTCTTAGGGTCAGGATTAGGGTTAGGTTTAGGATTAGGGTTAGGGTTAGGGTTAGGGTTAGGTACATGCCATGCACAGCTGAGGTTTAGAGTTCCGTTTAGGGATAGGTCTCTTACGGTTAGGGTTAGGGTTAGGGTTAGGGTTAGGTACATGCCATGCACAGCTGAGGTTTAGAGTTCCGTTTAGGGTTAGGTCTCTTAGGGATAGGGTTAAGGTTAGGGTTAGGGTTAGGGTTAGGTACATGCCATGCACAGCTAAGGTTTTGAATTCCGTTTAGGGTTAGGTCTCTTAGGGTTAGGGTTAGGGTTAGGGTTAGGGTTAGGGTTAGGGTTAGGGTTAGGGTTAGGGTTAGGGTTAGGGTTAGGGTTATGTACATGCCATGCACAGCTGAGGTTTAGAGTTCCGTTTAGGGTTAGGCCTCTTAGGGTCAGGATTAGGGTTAGGTTTATGTTAGGGTTAGGGTTAGGGTTAGGGTTATGTACATGCCATGCACAGCTGAGGTTTAGAGTTCCGTTTAGGGTTAGGTCACTTAGGGTAAGGGTTTAGGTTAGGGTTAGGCTTAGGGTTAGGGTTAGGGTTATGTACATGCCATGCACAGCTGAGGTTTAGAGTTCCATTTAGGGTTAGGCCTCTTAGGGTCAGGATTAGGGTTAGGTTTAGGATTAGGGTTAGGGTTAGGGTTAGGGTTAGGGTTAGGATTAGGTACATGCCAAGCACAGCTGAGGTTTTGAGTTCCGTTTAGGGTTAGGTCTCTTAGGTTTAGGGTTAGGGTTAGGGTTAGGGTTAGGGTTAGGTACATGCCATGCACAGCTGAGGTTTAGAGTTCCGTTTAGGGTTAGCTCTCTTAGGGTTAGGGTTAGGTTTAGGGTTAGGGTTAGGGTTAGGGTTAGGGTTAGGGTTAGGGTTAGGGTTAGGGTTAGGGTTAGGGTTAGGGTTAGGGTTAGGGTTAGGGTTGTTGCAGAATGGATGAGAGAAAACGGCCACGGATCCATGGAAGGACTGTGCGACACAGCACTTGACATGAGTTTGGAGTGAACCAGACTAGGCCGCAGAGAAAAATTTACTGAGCTTGCAAGAATGGACAATGGACAAGGAAGATAAGGAAAAGGTCGATGCTGAGCTTGCAGAAGATGTTGCAACTAACTTCGAGGAAGGCACGTAGAGCACGGAGCCGAGCTACGTGACAAGTTAACCGCAGAAACCGCAAGTAGGAGGCCGTACGAAGACGTAACCGTTAGGGCTTAGCCTATCAACAAATGACTAGTAGGCATAATTAACTGGAAATGTATAAATATCATAATTGCGCCGTAATAAATCGGAGCTTGCTTTATCACTCACATTGAGTCGGCTGCTTGCTTCCCCTCGCTCGTCGCAAGTGGCGCCCGAACAGGGACCCCCAATCCCTGTTCTTCACCGGACAGCGAGGACGGAGAAGCACTGGTAGCAGCGACCAGGGAGCAAAGATCGACTGATGCTGGCATCGTACCTCGATCCGTGCTTGAACCACGTTAATCAAGGGAAAGGTTCGCCGTCCGTCAGAGGCTACCCAGGGGAAAAAGGCTGCATCTTAATCAAGGAGAAGAATTCTCTTAATCAGGGAAGAATTCTTTAAAAAAGCGCGCTATGGAAAAAGAGGTAGCACTCGCTCTTTTACAACGCTTTTTAGAAAAGCGGGGGGTAAGCCCTTTGAAAGATTTAGCTGGGCTAATTACGTTAGGCAAAGCAAAAGGTTACTTTAAAGATCCTGAAAGTATGTTTGAAATAGAAGAATGGCGTAATTATGGGGACTGTTTATGGGATTTAGTGATCGACGATGATAAAGTTGCTAAAAAGTTAATGAAATCTTGGAGAGAGGTCATTAACTGTTTAAAACGTTACAAAGTTGAAAAACAAATGGCCGCAGCTGCCACTAATCGGCTCGAAAAAACTGATTCAACAGCGGGGCGTTTTACAGCAGGAGGAGATTATTTCAGTCCTCCTGCTTCAGGAATTCCTGTCCCTGTTGTTCGTCAGCCCTCAAATCAACCACCTCCTCCCCCTCACACAGAGAAAGAAGTTTGTCCTTCGGCACCGTCTCAAGATCAGGTGCTGGATGGCGCACAAAATGATAATTTAGAGGAGGAGTTCATTGAGCTCGAGGGAAAAGCAACAAGGGGACAGTTGAAAGATAAAACATTTAGTAAGCCGGTTAACTCACCCCCGCATTCACAGTTAGTTCGGGTCGATTGGGACAAAATAGTCCGAGAGGCAATGGAACAGAAAGATTTTGATGCTGTAACTCAAATTAATTGTCAAGCTTATCCTGTGATCTACACTATCGATAATGCGGGAGTAATGACAGGAGAACATCATACTTTAGATTGGAAAATTTTAAATCAACTGCGAAGTACAGTTAATGACTCAGGTTTACATGGTGAACCTACCCGACAAATGTTAAACTATATTTGGGGAAGTGGAATATTGTGTCCGGAAGATATAAAAAATATTATGAGACTTATTTTGAAACAATCACAACAATTGTTGTGGCAAGCTCATTGGCAAAGGCTTTGTGAACTCTCTGTACATGCGTCGCGTGACCGATTAGCAGGAGTAACGGTAGAACAATTGATGGGGTCTGGACCTTTTGCCTCAATAGAAATGCAGATGCAAACTGGTCCTGATGTACTGTTAGAATCTATGAAACTGGCGCGAGAAGCCTTGCAGAAAGTAAGAACAACCCCTGCTACACCTTCATATATGTCAGTTAAACAAGGCAGGGATGAGTCTTTTGCCTCTTTTGTAGACAGAGTCACTGATGCGATCAATCGAGCAGATATAGCGGATTTTATGAAGGGACCATTATTGAGGCAATGTGTATTAGAAAATTGTAACACTTATACAAAAGGCATTTTAGTCACCCTTCCTCTAGATGCTTCTGTTGAAACTATGTTAGAAAGAATGAGCCGAGTGCCTGTAGGACCTCAAGCTTTGTTAGTCGAAACGCTTAAAGAGGTAGGAGACAATTTAGTTAAAACTCAGCAACAAGCTTTTGCAGCCCTCGCTCCTTTAAAAACATCAGATGAACAGCAAAGTAAGAAACCACCTCGAAAAGACTTTATTTGCTTTCGTTGTGGGCGTCCTGGACATACACGTCGTCAATGTCGAGAGCGCCACCTATGGTGCAAAAATTGTCAAATGGACACACCATCGAGACAGATTATTTCGGCTGCCATGACCAGATGAAGAAAAACGACTTGTAGAAAAGTTAACATATATTATTCTTCCCATTTTATGGCAACTGCCTCGGGAGATACAATATCAATTACCCTCTGATAGATTGTCTTTATTACATTTTACCCGTATTTTGCAT